>NC_058405.1:176273603-176277184 GCF_002201575.2 Neomonachus schauinslandi | reverse complement strand
AGAAAGAAAGAAAGAAAGAAAGAAAGAAAGAAAGAAAGAAAGAAAGAAAGAAAGAAAGAAAGAAAGAAAGAAAGAAAAGAAAGAAAGAAAAGGAAAAATGAAAAAGAAACAACAGGTCTGGTATCTTTATCAGGGGAACCAGGTAGAAACGTTTGTTCAGAGGGACTGTCCTGATTATCATTGGTTGTTTGCTGAGTTTCTCCTTTTGTCTAGTGCCACAGAGTGCATTAAAATCCACAGCCTTTCTCTCGGGCACACTGTGGGAACACGTTTTGTGTCTAAAGAAGGCCAGAAGGTTCTTATTAGCAATCATTCTTCAACTACCTAAGGAGAAAACAAAAGCCCCTGCCCTTCCCAGGAAGGACTCTTGATGTGGCCCAAATGTTCAGCACCTCATGGGCTTTGCTAAGAATTCCACAGCCCAGGTGAGGATGAAGCCAGCAGTTCCTCACGAAAAGGTGGTATAGACATACACCTTTGCATGGAATAGTTCTATAAGGTGATTATTAATAATATTAATATTAATATTATTAATATTAATAATAATATTTCTAACTCCTCTTGAAAGAAATACTCTTTGACCCTCTGAAGTTTGAAGGTGGTTTTGTCGTTAGAACGCAGAGACTTTTGTTAGGGATATCTCTTTTTGTCTATCTCTATTTCCCAGAAAGAAGAAAAATGACAATCCAGATTCAGAGAAATTGCCCTTGACTCCACACACTGCCCCCTGAGGTGTGGTAATGACCAGACTGAAAATTATTTGACTGTTTGCCTTGTATCATCAGGCACCCCAAAAAATCCTATCATACCCTTACTGACTTCTGTCTCTTTTGGTGGTAGTTTGGGCAGGCAGACCCCTTTGATCAGCTGATGTGTCTATTCAAAGGGAAAGGAAAAGCAGAAGAAGGCACAGAGTTCACAGGGAGAGCGCTGTCTTTGTGGAGACCCGGAGAGTGGCTGAAACCAAACGTCAGTGAAACCAGCCTCCGGGCCTGGCCAAAGATGACCCAATAGCTGGCAGGAAGTTCTCTACACCGAAATGTTCTCAGGATCTGGCTTGGAGGCAAAGTTGAGGCATTAACTTACCCCCCAAACAGATAAGCTTTTCATTATAGGGCTTCCTTGGAAAGCAAGTTTGACAAGTTGGATATTTATACCAGGACCGTGAAGTTTACTGGCAAGTTCAAAGGCATAATCCATTACGTCAAGCAGCTGCAAGTAGAAAGATGTTTAGCTATATTTTTTACATGAGTGATGGAGATGTTCAAGAAGGCATGAATTTTTCCAAAGGAAAGGCCGAGGTTAGGTAGGCAATACTTGGGTTATATCAACTACTATTATACTGTGCAAAATTGCAAAATAGGGAAAGGTGTGCTTTGGTTCTCTGCCTATTTTGTGCTGTATTTCTCCCACTCTGCTGCACGTCTACTGACAAACTCAGAAACCTAGACCCACAAATATATGTATGTGTGTGTGTGTGTGTGTGTGTATGAAGTCTACACACACAGAGTTAAGAAAGCAATCATGTTTACTTCCAAAGCACCACTATATTCTGCCTCCCCCTTTTCCTGTAAAAATATTGAAGAAAGGGATAAGACATGCCAATCATCTACACCCAACATGTCAATGTCTTATATCCTTACTGAGATTATTTGTATTTTAAGCCTTAAAAGAATCTGAAGGATTGAACTTCAGGTGGTTTATGTTGTCATAGGGAAAAAGGAACAAGTGAAAGCAAAAGTGGAGGGCATGCATAGGAATCATACCTAGCATGGAGACTGACTAATTGTTGACTTTGAACAAATGATTTACTCTCTCTGGTCATCTAAGAAGATTGACATAGTGTTTGCCAATTTTTCTAAACACGAATGACAGAAGAGAATGAACATAATCTCTAAGATTTTTGGGAGGCAGAGCTCCAAGATTCTAATGCAAGCAAGAATTTTCTTTGGGATCTTATTTTGTTGCAGAATCTACTCCAATGTTGTGCCCTACTCCATATTTGGGTGTTCATGTAAAAATGTATATTCTTTCACCAATTTTCAGATAAATTTGCTGTCGCAGAAAATCACACTGTACTTAAACCCTTTGTACTTAGAGACTTCTGTGGTATACCACCAGTTAGTCTTGGAGATGTGTATGATCCAGTTTGAGAAGCAGTGTGTTATTCTTGGATTTAGTATTTTCTGAAGTCCCCCAGAGCTGCGGTTTTTGGTGATGGGTAGTTAAAAGAACACATGAAGAGTTTGGATACCACTGGCCTAATTTGGGCAGTGGGTGCATTAGTATGGAGCTGGAGATTCTGACATCTTGGCCATACCAAGACTCCACTTTGGGTTCAAGAAGACTCTGTCATGGTTACTCAGAGGGCCTTAGAATCCAAGGATCCTGCATGAAGGGTCAATCCATGGGCTCTTGGACTTGTGACTTGTCTTGGAGATGTGCAGATACTATAGCAAAGCAATGCCCTTGGAGCCATGACATACTGCCTTAGGGAGTCTAGATCACCTTGTACCCACAGTAAGTACGGAGCCACTCCAGGACTGGGTCCAAAGCAGAATTATCATGGACCCTAGTGCAAGGATTCTCGGGATATCACAGTGGGTCTGAGTTTTAGATACACAGAGCCAGACCTGGCCTTGCCTAACACATGGGTCTGGAGTTCATGCCAGTATGTGAAGATTGACCTGGAGCCCTGCTTTAATTGAGGGCAGGCATTTTCACCAGAATAAGGTGAACAACACGCTGGAAAGCACTCCTTGGTGCGACATTTCATCCATTCACATCGACTATTGTTGGACCCTAAAAATGAATTCATTTTATCATATATCTCTGTTGCACATTTAAGAGGCAGAAAGCCTCAACCTAAAAATTTGCTTTTTTTTTTCCTTTTTCTTTTTTTTTGGAAATGAGATCTTACTGAACAATAGAAGCTTTGCTAATGTTCTGTTTACATTGATCCTCTGTTTTTGAAAAAAGCATACCTGTGTACCCTATGGGATTTTATCTCACATCCATGTTAATTCTGTTAGGCAGCCACCTGTATAATATCCTTAGAAATTATACTGACGGTGCTGTCCGACTCTTTAAAGCACAGAGAAATCAACTTTCAGAGACAGCCAGAAACGGTTCACCCAGTAATCAATTCTGTAGGGACATAGAAAAGTAGTAAATAAAAACCTTCACTCAAGAGAAGCACATGATTAAGGAGATTAGGTTTCAAACATATAGGTTCTGGACTTTTGTCTGAGTAGGGAGAAATAAACTTAAGGTGATGCATTTTCAAGATGTTGTGACTTTTATTTAACTCTGTGAGATAAATCACAAAGCAGTAGGTAGAACTGAAAATGCTTCTGGTCCTTGGAATCCCTATTACATAGACCATCAAAGCCAGGTTAATATCGTAAATTGAGACAGGTAGGGGCATAGAGATGGTTTGGAGGGTGTTTAATATTTCATTAGTTTGATAAGGGATAAATATTTCCAAATATTGTCTGTGAACCTATGAAAAAAGAAAGAAAAAGAAAGAAAGGAAAGAAAGAAAGAAAGAAAGAAAGAAAGAAAGAAAGAAAGAAAGAAAG
>NC_058405.1:176184490-176273593 GCF_002201575.2 Neomonachus schauinslandi | reverse complement strand
AAGGAAGGAAGGAAGGAAGGAAGGAAGGAAGGAAGGAAGGAAGGAAGGAAGGAAGGAAGGAAGGAAGGAAGGAAGGAAGAAAGGAAGGAAGGAAGAAAGAAAGGAAGAAAAATACTGGTGTGTGTTAATTAAAAGGGAGATTTTTGGACCTTATCTTTGACCAAGTGAAGTTCTGAAAAGGCTGGGAATTGATACTTTTATCACATCCCCAGCTGATTTTTTAACCCTAAATTTTGAGAACCACTTCATTAGGAAATGAAAGTTTTCTGGATTCATGGAGAATGATGATACTTCGCTGCTTTCTTCAGAAGGACATTAGTTAAATGTCTTCCCAGCTGGATACTAAATCAAGAATGGGCCAAAAGATAGGCTTGATAGGATAATAATAAGATGGAGGCAGACGACATTAAACTGATTTTTGAATCTGTCTCAACTATGTGGTTTCCAAAGCAATCTTCAAAAGAAATTTTACCCTATAAACGAATGCTTGTGAAACCGATTTAAAATAACTACTCAGGAGTGTAAAAAAAAAAAGCGTAAGAAACAGGGTTGTGCTTTGGGGAATCTGTATCCTGGCTACATGCCAAATTAACCAGGTAATTGCTGTATCCTGAGTTTCTAAATGGAAAATTGTTCTTTGTGCTTCGGATGGTTTAGTGCTATGTTTAATTGACCTTCTTTAATTAGGTTGGCTTGGTGATTCTTCCATTAAAAATCCCAATATTGTGATTACTTTTTTTTACTCTTTTCCAGGGAACCAAATCTGAAGCTGGCTACAGACAGTTTGTTTAGAGTCAGCAAATAAAGAAACGAGGGAACTAGTTTACAGAATGAGTGTTGGTTTGTCAAACACAGTGAAGCGAAAGATCATTTTAGAAAAGGAAAAGAAAATAGGTTTGCATGATAGAAGGTATTAGAAGCCCTAGGGTATTCTCAGCCCTGGGGTTAATTTCTCTGTGACAAATCACATATCATTTCTGTGTGTCAATTTCTTACATATGTCATGAAAACGACTGTATCTATGACAAGGTTGACCTATCAGTATTCAGTGGCCAAGACCCCTTAGGAGACTGCAGGAGACCAGTCAGCTGAGAAGTTGACTGCCAGGAGAAATTATTTTAGGTAGGCATGGTGATTTAGAAGTAGTATACTGATGGCTGATTAAGAATTGGTTTAAGGATGCAAGAGCAATGCTGAGATGAAATAGTAGGAATTGAAATAGGATTGTAGTTTAGAGACCCAGGACTGAGTTGGTAAGATTTTCCTGCCACGGTCCTAGCCCACCTATACTTAAGCACAGAGACCCACATTCTCATCGGTGTAGCCCAGTCCTTGAGCCAATCGGAGTCTAACTTGAGATGTATGAAGAATCAGTTCCCTATAATTTTATGTCATTGAGCTGCAGCTTCCCCTACCAAAGCTTCATCTTTGGGTATGATTTCCATTGGCTCTGACTTGTGCTTTTGCACTCTTCTGAATGCTAAATAACCTTTGGTTGTTGTTAGCTATTACTAGTAATACCCCTCCTAGGAGCTATGTATGGCATTATGGATTCCAGACCCCACACCGGGGCCCTATCTCAGCCCAAATGGACCTCTGACAATCTCTGCAATGCAAAAAGACTGTCTTTGGGGTCCCAAGGAATTCTTGCTGCTGGGTCTCTGCCTAGGTGGTCAGATCAAGCCTACCTGGTCGGAATAGGTTAGGGAAGGCCTCAGATTTTGGACAGAGTCATTGGGGTCTTTGTTTCTTCCCCTGAGGGACCATTTCTACTGTATGGCTAGTTCTCTTAGCCCTGGCCCTGCCATACTTAGCTGCTCATTGCCAGTTTGCCATGATGGTGCCGCTATTCTCGTGGGTGAGCTTCTGTTAACCACACAGTCAGACCCGAGGACTGGGGAAGAGGCAAGATTTCATCAAGGTCCTAAGTCATTGGTTGTTTTGTTCCCAAACAGTTGGCATGTCACACCTGGATCATCTAGTTGCATTTACCCCTTTAAAGGCCGTGCACTGGGCCCCAAAGTCTGAATTTATTCCAGTCAAAAATGAAGAGAATTAAAGAAGCTCTTCAAATATCTTGCAGCCAAAATATGAAAAATTCCTAAAAATAAATTCAACATTTATTGAGTACCTACCGTGTAAAGCACTGACATATAAATATGGTACATGCATTAATTTCTATTAAAGGAAGATATAATACCTGCCCTAATGAGATTCATATCCTAGCTGGGACCACAGTTATTTTTTTAAGAAGATTTAATGTATTTATTTGAAAGAGAGCTATCATGAGCGAGGTCTGGGGGGGGCAGAGGGAGAGGATCAAGGAGACTCCCCACAGAGCAAGGAGGCTGATGCGGGGCTTGATCCCAGGACCCTGAGATCATGACCTGAGCTGAAGGCAGACACTTAACTGACTGAGCCACCCAGGTGCCCCCACATTTATTTTGACAATGTTTATGGACTGTTGTCAACATCTAGGACATATATTTTCCTTGTTTATGAAAATATTTTGTATCACATTTCATTTAAAAGCTGATTAACTCAACAAAGTTGATATTTACTAAAGCAGGCTATTTTACCTGCAACTCTTCTACCTGAAGTTATTAGTAATGATAATCCTTCAAGATTAAAATACTAACAGTGCTGGGTAGGTCCATGGACAGGTTTCAATTCGTTTATTTAACCCACACCTCACAGGCATCTATACCAATTTTCCCCTATGGCAGATGTCATGGAAAAACAGATGATGAAATCCTCAAGAAATTTATAATCCAATTGGGAAGATCAGGTTTAAAAATGACCTTAGTATAAGAAAAAAAAATGAAATGAGTAACATAATAAGTTATGAGTTAATAACAAGGATGGGTTAATTGCAATGAGATTTCAAAAGTGGAGATAATTATGGGGTATTTAATTTCTGACCTCACTGAAACTGTTTTCACTCAAAGTTCAGGGTAACAGCACTGTCAGGTCCTAGCAATATTGGATATTGCCTAGAAGCTCAAGACATGCCCTAAGTTGGATGGTGAAGAATGACTGTGGAAAGAGCTACTCTATGCTATGCATTTACTCATTCTAGTGCAAACCATTCTGGATTTTATCCCAGGGATGGATGGGAACCCATAAGTAAAAGAATTAGGCTCTTCACCAAAAAGAGCACTCATTTTCTTTTCTCTCTCATAGGAAAGTTCAGATGCTTGAATGGATTTTTGCCCTGATGAGCAGCAAGTCCATGGGGTTGCAATCAAAACAAGAAGGAAAAGTTAGGACATAGTTTAGACTTCCAGATCCAAAGTGCTTCAATTCATTTATTGGCACATTTACAGGTATCTCTCTTCAGTCTGCTGAGAAGTGTGGAGAACAGCAGCTGCCCAGGCTATTAGCCAGTGTTAGATATCCCCTCCCAGAAACTGATCCAAAGCACAGATGAAATATGCAAAGAACAAATGCAAGACCATTCCTTCCTCAGTGCTACAGGAGATGCATTGTTATGTCCTTTTGGAGTGGGAGAAGGAAATTAGATGGAGGATAGTTCTTATCAACCAGTTCTGCAGGAATTATCAAGAGTGCCATTTACTAAAGAATTACCAAAACACAGGACATGTCTTTAACTCTAACTGAGTGGGGAAATGATCAGAGATAAGATATCAGGGTCCCACTTCAGTTTGTGCCTCTACTCTGGCCTTGCTCCCCGATTTACGACAAACTACCTTGTCTTGGTAAAAGAGCATAAGTCCAGTCATCCACAGTAGCTCTATTTACTGGAACCAACCCTTTGCTAGAGTTAGTTCATAGCGTGGCTTGTTAGCGAGAGGTCCTTATGAGGCAATGAGATCTGAACTTTAATTGGAGGCCATTTTTTTATGTGTCTTCTACAATCTTTTCAATAAAATAAAATGGAAAATAAAAAAGTGATGTTTACCTGGCAATACTGTGCATCTTCGTAAGTGGTAAAACAATAGAATTATTAAAAGCATGTAAGAATTATTAACAAGTATGTAAGATTTCAATTGGAGGGAGAAGAGAAGCTCAAACATCCAGAAGGATTGTATTAAATGAATTTTAAAGCCACATTTAACTATTTTTAAAAAAATAAACTTATTTTTTAAAGTTAAATTTATCAAACTATAGCCTAATACTTTTATCCCATTATCCCATAGCCTAATACTTTTATCCCAAGTTTATACTAAAATGAGAAAGAACAGATTTATAGAGTGTATCTGGCATATATAGCAACCATGCCAGATAACATCATTTCCAAAGAAATCATGACCATATATATGTGGAGGGAAAATGCAAAATGTCTTGTTCCTCAAAATTACCAATGAAAAGCATTTGCTAACTTCTGCTGGAGTTTCCAAAAAGGTGAGTAACACCCTTGCAAATACTGCATGTTGTAGAACTCCACCTATTATTTCTTGGGGCACCTGGGTGGCTCAGTCAGTTAAGCGTCTGCCTTCTGCTCAGGTCATGATCCTAGGGTCCTGGGATGGAGCCCAGCATCAGCATGGCTCCCTGCTCAGCGGGGAGCCTGCTTCTCCCTCCCCCCTCTGCCCCTCTCCCTGCTTGTGCTCTCTCTTGCTCTTTCTATCTCTCTCAAATAAATAAAATCTTAAAACAAAAACAAAAAACTAAAACTAAAAGAACTCAGGGCAAAGAGAAATTTCTGCGTGTGCACAGATGGGCGAGACTTTTGGTGTCCCCCTGGTCTTTTCCAACTGAGTCAGTCAGCACCAGCAAATTCACCTTCCCATCTGAAGTACGACGGTGAGCATTCTTCTCAGGAGCTCCCGGGCTCCGCTGTTCCCCACGCGCTGAGAGAAGATGCGGTCATCACCGAGGGGCAGGCACACAGCACAAGCTTGCTGGAGCTGCTGTGCGGCAGGGCAGCTGGGAAAATTGTGAAGACTTGGGGATCACAGGAGTCCTGTTTTAGGTTAAAAAACTCGTGTGTGTGCGTGTGTTTTCGGAGGGGGGCATGACATTCAACCTCAAGTCTTTTGTACTTGCTATTTCCTCTCAGGGCTTCTCAACAAGGATGCCACGGGGGCAGTTTTGTTGGATCGATCTTCATTGTCTGTGGCTGTCCTATGCATTGCAGGGCATCCGGCTTCCTTAGTTCTGTCACCTGATGACCCTCAGCAGTGTCTCCTCCTCTAGTCGTCCCCCACTCCCGCCCTCCCCTCCACCCCCTGTCACTGTGACCCTCAAGCACACCCCACACAGTTGCAAATGGCCCCCTGGGCGGAGGAGTGCCACCGGAGGTTGAGATCCCTGTGGTTTATGGTGCTCTTAGTCCTGCTTTTCACATCAGTCCGCCTTATGTCCTTCAGGCCTTTGTTCAGTGCTGCCCTCCCCATAGAGTCACCATGACCACCATGACAGGTGTGCCCAGCTGGGTAAGTCCTCCCTGCCTCTCTGTGCTCTGTTTCCCCTTCCCTCCACCTCTATTTTTCTCCACAGCCTGTCTCACCATCTGGTATGTAATTTTTGCTTGTTTATGTTGTCCCCACTTCCCACTCACCCTAATAGGCACTTAATTAATATTTGTCAAATACAAAAAGCTAAGTGGAGCAGGATGAATTGTTCTTTGGCCTCCTAAATTTTGGACTACATCAGACAAGGATAACAGAAGGAGACATAGACTATTCCAGAATATCCCACAGGCTTGTTATTCTGTGCCCTGCCACACATTCATCGACTTGGAGAAGTCCACGCCCTGAGGTGGACAATGGTGAAAGCCTTCCTTCCTTCTTCCTCTGCTTCCCCCATGGGCCCCAGCCACCCAGCAGGGGACCAGCATGAGAATCAGTGGTTGGCACTGGAGGAAACACATGGCATACCAGAAGTAGCATGATGCACGTACAATTGCATGAGGGTATTGTTGCCAGGCATGGGATGGGAGTGGTTGCTGGGACTCCAAAGATGAGAGTCATACAAGGAGGTTGCTGTGAGAAAGCCTTGAACTTTGGTTGAGGACAAGCCAGCCAGAGGCGGTTCTTTAAGGAAGAAGCTGCCAAGATAAATATCCTAGGCTCATTATTTTCCTTCCCTCCATCTCCTGCTTGGGCTCTTCACTGACTGTGGTGAAGGCAGAGCTGGAGGGCTAGTGTGCTCACTGCTGCAGTGCAGGCAGACAGCAGGGTGGAGGAGGGATGGAGAAACAAAGCCCATCTCTAGTGAGAGAAGCAGTGGAGGGAAAAACAATGACATGCACAAAGAAGCTTCTACCACACCTCCAACCACCCTCACAAGTTCTGTAAAAGGCTTGACTATCCAAGTGGAACCCAAAATAAAAGACTGTTATAGGTTCTTGCAGACTGATATATGCTTATCAGCCCCCAGTAAGGTCATTTTCAGAATGGATTAAACCATGCCCTCTCTTTCAAGATAGGGCTATCAACCTGGGATTCTGTGAGTGTAGATATAAGAACTGTGAGGTATTCCTCCTTCTACATTCATTGGTTACAGAATATGAGGGTTAGTATTGGATAAAGTGAATGAGATTCCTCAGGAAATAATTTTATTTTCCATTAAGAATGGGATGAAAAAGAATCTGCTTTAGATTTAGTACAAGTCAAGTCAACATCATATATCCCAAAATCACAGGGAAAAAGAAAAATAATGTGACCCATTAAATAGCGAGTGGCATGGTCTACCCTATGGAGCAGTGACCTACAGGGTATTTACAGAGGTTGTAGAAGAGGGGTTCCCATGAAGCTCACATGAATATATTATATAAATATTATATAAGTACTGTATTATGTAAGTTATATAAATATATTATACAAATATATGCACATATATAATGTGTATAATTATATAATATATAATAATCTATTATTACTCTATTATATAAAAATAAGCACAATATACACATATGCATATCTCAAGGGAACATTTCCGTATCCTACAGCTTTGGGTAGATAAGAAACTACAGCTGTGTGTGTATGTGGTTGGGAGAGGGGCTGCCAGATTGAAAGAAGACTAAAGTGGGCTGCTCTGCTGATTGTCAGAGACATAGGAGTAGAACATGTATGTTTACCAACAAACCAGCTAAAGTCAGATTATCCAACAGTCTAAAACACCAGGATCTCTTGGGTCATCTGCTGTGGCACATGGCAACCTGTCTCCTGGTTGAGCTTCAGCTAAGGGCATCCTAGCCCCTCTCCCAAATAGCTCCTGTAGGCCTGCTGGGTCCCCGCAGAAGACTGGGTGAGGCCAGCATTTTCTAGAGCAGAAAGCCCTTAAGGACAGAGCAGGAAGACCTCTTTAACAGCTAGTGTACGAGTCCTATAATCATCTATGATTGGGTGTTATGGTGTGTCTTTGGTTTTTACAAAAGAATAGAAAAGCAATTTGTTGGTGATTTCTTGAGGGATTTTAAAGGAGATGAGAGGCTACCTGGGAATATTTCTGAAGATAAAAAGAATAGATGAGAGATTTCTCCCAGGGCGATCTAGAGTGGGTCTTTCCCTTTTCCCATTGCTCCATTGCTATGTCCCAAGGAGTGGCAGGAACACAGCTGGGACTGAGCAGAGATTTCCTAGCCTCATCTGTGACTACAAGCAACAGATCTGTTTGCTGTCAGGGAACCTCTACAGGCCTGGAGAAGGAGGATGCCAGCACCCATGCCCTGTTTTCTGAGCATCACGTCAATATCTTATTTTTTTATCTGAGCTAATCAGGAGACAAGTCAAAGGAATAGGCACAGGAGCAGTGATGTCTAAGATTGACTATCCCACTTCCCTACAAAGATGGAGACTTACAGTTATTTCATTTGATTTGAAGAGGAGAAATGGACAATTATTGCATGCCTTTTTAAAAAGTGAATTTGAGGCTCACACTGGCTAAGCATAGATCTTTCTAAAATGATTGCTATATTTGTAAACAAAACCAACTAAACTATGCTACTGTTTCCCATTAGATTTTCACTTTCCCTTATTGCTAACTTTAGGGCCTGATGATAGCTGATACACAGACACCTAAAAGAGGTAATATTAAGGATCCATCCTTCATCCAACAGTAGGAAAGGAGAACCCAACGGGACAATGAGAAATGGCGTAGGGAGATGGATATATCAGACATGGCATAAAGATACAGGATTCCTTAGAACAGAGATTCTGGAAAACAACCAAACAGAAGAGAGGAGAAGTGACAATTATATAGTATTTCTTTTAGGCTGCTTCTTAATTTTCTTTTGACCACCGTGACATCATGAAGACCTTCAGTGGTCCTTAGAAATAAGTATACTCTGAGTGTACCTTTTTAGAAAATCTCCAGGCCTGTCCCATTCCTCTGTTCTGGCTGGGTTGACTGCTTCATATCCTGGCACTGTCTTTTTCATGGGTAAGAACAACAGCCTCACCAGCCTCCCTCTCCTGAAGGCAGGCATGAAGGACCTGCTCCACCTGGCTCTAGGTTAGTCCGTGGCTTCCTCTGATTCTTAAAGTCACTATGCCCAAATCCTGCACTTTTTACTTCCCTCCACCTCCTTGAGCTTGCCTCTCCTATCCTCTCCACCCTGGTCGAGCTGACAAGTCCCACGTGTGCCTCTATACTTCCTGTACCTCCTCCCACCTCAGCCATTGATCCCTGACATTTAAGAAGTTTGTGGATCATTCTGGCGAGAAGGCTGACCTTTAGAGGTATGTCCCTGATGAAGTACGTGAAAAATAAAGAAAGGGACAGGAGAAAATGCTACCTGAAACCTAGATTAAACAGTATCTCGAGGGGATTCCCAATTAAGAAAAACTGAAATATGTTTATTGATTCCAAAATACGTTCTCTCTTACTTAATACTGCTGAAGACCTTAAATGGTTGTGTTCGTTTTTGTGTTTTGCCTTTCATTTTCTTTGTGTCTTCCTGCCTTCCCAGCAGTACTTTCTTCCACCTCCTTCCCAATATGAGTGCTCCATTTCACTTTGGCTTTATTTAAATACTTAAGGGCAAATAGAGTGAATTTGGCAGCAAATAATCTGAGTGGCTTCCCCCATTGGTAGCTGTGTTTCTGATGCCTTCCTGCTTGTGTCATTAGCATCCTGAAGCAAGCTCACATAGGAGCCCATTTCATTAGTTGCATAGATTAAGAGGAGTTTCATTCTTTTCTGTCAAGAGGCCAAGACCAGTCATTAATTTATCAAGAGAATTAAATATACTCCTGGGGGAACAGCCCAAACATTATTTTTATTGCTGGCAGCAAGAATTGATAAAATGTCTATCATCCATGAGAGCAGCATCCTTTTTGATTTATGTACTTTACGGGGTAAAATAAAAATGTCAAAAAGGAGCACATATTCTGAAATAGTCCACGAGAGAATGTATAACATTAAGAACTCTTCTCGAAAGGTGCAGGAAATGCCATCAGTCAATCATAAGCCTCTAGAGATGGCTCAAAGGGCTTAACAACCCAATCATTTTTAAATGAATTAGCTTGTTTGAAAATGGTCTTTGTTGAAGGCTCGATAAAAGGATGCAAATAAGTTAGATACTTTTTCCCTTCCCATTTTTATTTTGGATGGCCAGAAAACCTTTTCATCAGCCAGCACTGTGTTTATCAGAATCTACACTTACCAGTCAATGAATATATCCGATAAACATTTATTGAAGGCATACTGAGTGCCTGGCACAGTGCTGCCTCTGGGGACACAAGAGTGACAAGGAAGACTCAATCACTCCCTCTCATGGAAATAGACCATAAACCACTGACCAAGGTATAAGATATTTTGGAGAGTGATGAGTAATACAAAGAAAAGAATAGAATGGAAAATAACTAGGAATGGCCATATCATATAAGGTGGTCGGGGAAGACATTTCTGAGAAGGTAGAACCTGATTTATGAGAGGGAGTGAGCATTTGGAGAATTTTGGAGAAACATTTCAACAGAGTGAATAGCATGTATACTGGCCCTAAACTGAGAATAGCTTTGGAGTATCTAAAGAAAAGGAAGCAGGCCAACAAGGACAGATCAGAGTGCAAAGGGAGGAGAGTGGTCTGAGACCAGAGCAGAGAAGTGGGCCCAGATAGTGGCATGGGTTTAATTCCAGTGTACTAGAATGTCACTGGAGGCTTGCTCAGTCGACTGGTAGAGTGGGGTTCACATTTTTAAAATACCCTTCTGGGGCACCTGGGTGGCTCAGTTGGTTAAGCGACTGCCTTCGGCTCAGGTCATGATCCTGGAGTCCCTGGATCAAGTCCCGCATCGGGCTCCCTGCTCAGCGGGGGGTCTGCTTCTCCCTCTGACCCTCTTCCCTCTTGTGCTGTCTCTCATTCTCTCTCTCAAATAAATAAATAAAATCTTTTAAAAAAAAAAAAAATAAAAAATAAAATACCCTTCTGGCTGCTGTGTGGAGAATAGACTTTAATGGGGCAAGAGAGACAGATGGCAGACCAGTTAGGAAGCAACTGCAGAGTTCAGGTATGAGAAGATGATGGGTTAGACTGAGATTCTGGTAAAGATAGAGGGAAATGGGTGAGTTTGAGATACAGTGTGGTTATTGAACTGGCAGAATGGGCTGATGGATTGGATGAGGGAGAGTGAAGGAAAGAAAGACAGAAGAGCTAACTCTTGGCTTTTGACTTGAACGACCTAGTAGATTATGCTCCTGGTTCCTTTCATGGCCACCTAAGCAAAGACTATCATAATGGAACCAGATGTATCTTCTTTAGTAGTTGAACAATATGAAAGTTGAATATTTTGACCCAAATAATACCACAGGTTGGTTGGTTATTTGTTTAATCACTAACTTTGTAGTCAATACTAAATTGTGGCTATTTACTCTAACGTATTTTCTCAATGTAGTGATGAATTATTTTGAGTTATAGCAGTCTCTGTATTCAAAATGATGATAAATTCATTGCCTGTACGTGTTAGGGATTAGGCATAATTCTTCCAAGGAAAAAAATTCTTGAGTGAGTAGAATAGAATACTTGACTTTTTGCCAAGGTGTGTTTGGATTTCTATAGAATCCTTTCCTCTTTTTAAAGGTCAAGAGAAAGCCATTTGGATGACATGGAACTTATGCCAAATGCTGATTCTTATCCAAGGTTAACATATTTTGAGATCCATTCAGCAAAGTGATTTCTCTTTGATGTTTCATTTAAAAAGAAAAATTTTATTGCGTAATGAGGTAAATTAATGCCCTGCAAATGTAATGTGCCTCTGTGATATACAGAGTATTTTAGTTTTTATACACTTAGCAAAGCGTTTATTCTATTATCACGTAATCACTTCCAGCCTAAATAAAGACTCTGGAGCTTAATGCACAATGAATCCAAGCTTTTAGCAGTTTTATTACTGTATCAGTTATTAATTTAAATTTGTGTCATTTTTAGTTAACAAGAAAGATAGCTTAAAGATTTGTTTGCATTAGAGTATATTGAATATCCTGTGCGTTGGGGTATTTAACATTGCAAGAATAAGCTACGATATTATTATTGCAATCTAGGCATTCTTATAGTGCATTTAATCCTCCAACATCCAAAAGTGCTCTAAAAACCATAAATATAAGGGACTCATTTAACTTTCAAGTGGTAAAACTGTGTGGGAGATAGGTGTCTGAGTCATAGAAGTGGTGATGCTCCCAGTAGTTAATAATCCAATAGTTTACACTATGCGTTAGTACATGACATCTCCATATGTATGGGGAAGATGAATTAGCTGACACTTAACAACAACTTAGAGCTCCATGATAAAGACCCAAAGACATACCAAGTAGGTCTAATCCTTCTTGTTTTAGTAAGTCTATTTCCTGAAATGAATTGCAGAACCCCTTAGCCCTTAATTTAATTTTTCCCTGAGCCTATGTCTTCCTGGTAATAGTAATAGTTACCTTTCACAATTACCTATGGCATGCCAGATGTTCTAGGGACATTGCCTTACGGAATCTTCATGTACCAAATAATCCTCATAGGTACAACTGTTTAATTCCATTTTATAGATGAGGTGAGTGAGGTGCCCAGAATTTCAGCAATTTGCCAAGTTTATAATTTCAAAATAATTTCATGTGTATGGAGGAGGGTAGAGGGGAGTGTGTAATTCTCGGAGAATCATGATTTTAACACCATGTGGCAAGATATCTTGAGATATTATTTTCCTTTTGATAATTTACATCATTTCTTTTCCACTCTACCCCCAACCAGAAAAGATACTTCCAAGCAGAAAATGGAGGGTGTAGACTATGGATTAAGGCCCATGCCTATGAACAGTCCTCCTGCATGTGAACAGTACAGATATTGAGAGGAAATATTTAGAAATATTTATAACAATTTGGCAGTAACTTTATGTCTGCTGACTCCCAGATAATAATGTAAATGGGCTTGTCTTTTTTAGAATGCACTTTTCTTTATTTCACTTTTGCTTATAAAAGTATTGATCCATGATGAAACTGGGAATGGGGAGGCTGATACTTCACCACAGTTAGTTGAGAGGCCTTGGACTAGTTAGTGGGCACGAGAAGAAAGCATGAATATTTAGTGAGCCCCCACTAATGGGACCCTGTGTCCTCCTTTTTTGGGGAGGGGACAGAACACCATGGAGGCAAACAGACGCCAGGAAAGAGGTGGCTACACAGTAAATTGAGATGGTTGGAACCCTAGATCAACTGGCAGAGATTCCTATGCCCCAGTGAGTCATGGAAGCCACAGAATGTAAGCCTCCAAGCAAAGGCAGAGCAATAGTTGAATGAGACATTGGCTTTATAAAGGTTAGTTGGAAAAAACTGAGGGTCATTTCAGCAGCCACTTTTATGGAACCCCAGAATATGACTGATATTCCAAGAACACTTGAAGCCCAGATTATGAGATTATGACTGCCCCTCCCCCAAACCCCCAAACTTGGTGTTGTGTTGGTTTTTTGTGTGTGTTTGTTTTTGTTTTTTGTCATTCCTTGAACACTTAGACTCTGAATTTTGGTACAGTCCTAGAGAAAGAATTATGGCTCAAAACCTTGAGTTTAGTATTTTGTACCCTGGCTCAAGTAAGATAAAAATGAAACTTAAGTTGTGTATTTCTTAGTTTGTCAACCAGTGATACATGCCCCAAACAAAGATGTACTCAAAACCAGCCACCAGATGATCTTAGGTATTAGTAAGCGTAGGCTAAATTCCTTTATTTGCCTCAAGAGAAGATATCATCCTTAGAGCCAAGGGCATTAGTTTTCCCCAGAAGGCGATGAGCTCTCAGGCTGCCAGTATTTTCATAGTGATTCAGACTCCAGAAAGTCTGATGGTATCATTGATTCTAATTTATCTACTCCTATTCTTAATCAGTTCCAGGATTCCGCCGACTTTCTCTTTGACATGTTTCTCATATTTGTTCTTACTTTCATATTTCTACTGCAATCAAACCAATTTATCTTATCATTTCCTCAAACTTTAATTAGTAAAATACCTGATCTCCAAGACTCTCGTCTGTCCTATCTCCTATCCCCTCCCCTCTCCATTTTTTTTTTTTTTAATGGCCTTACACCAAAACATTCTTTAGATCGTGGCAGGGCCCTGCTCAAAACCCACTGATTCTTATTGTTAACAGAATAAAATCTAGACTCCTGCATCTGACCACAACCAGCTTTTCCAGTTTTGTCTCCTATTGCCCCCTTCCCAAACAGTTGCCTTCCTCACCCTCTCATCCCCCCCCCTTCCCCCCCCCCCCCCCCCCACCCCCAGCTGCCTGCTGTCCTCTGGACACAGTAGGCTTAATCATGCCTGTTTCTGGGCTCTTGCTGAGCTTTCTGCTTGAACACCTCCTTCCTTCTGCCTAGGCAAATGTTCCCCATTCTTAAATTCTTGGAGTTCTCCCTCCTGCAGGAGGTCTTCTTTCATCTGGATGCTTCCTCTTTCTTCTCCACCACTCTTGGCATTAATTCCTTCCTGCCTGAATTTTATACCCAGCCTTGTTTGCCTGGGGTTCTTCAGGTTTTAGCACTGAAAACTCTCATCCTAGGAAAACCTTTAATTCTGGGGTACTATCATTATGTGTTGGGGGTCTCTTATCCTCTGTTCTCAATGAAATTGGAGTCTTGGTAATGGTAGGAAGTGTACTGGATTCTTGTTTTCTAGTGTTATACAAGTACTCATCCATGTGAAATGTCTACTGTCCAGCTAGTCTCTATGTTGAGGACCGCATCTTAGTCTTGCATTTACCCTACACACATTCATCTGATACATCACTTAAAAAAAAAGAAGCTCAACTGGGGGGAGGTGGCTCAGTCAGTTAAGTGTCTGTCTTTGGCATGGGTCATGGTCTCAGGGTCCTGGGATCGAGCCCCAGGTACCCTGATCAGTGGGGAGCCTGCTTCTCCCTCTGCCTCTGCCCCAACCACCCCCCCCAGCTCATGCTCTCTCTCTCTCTCCCTCAAATAAATAAATAAAATCTTAAAAAAAAAAAAGAAAGAAATCCTAAATGGAAGCCAAGAAATTAGAGAACTCTTTAATGAGTATTACACTTGTCTACTCCTAAAGTATTCCACCACATATTTTAGACCCTGTCAGGACTCCTAGAAAGAAATTTGCAGCTGATTCTCTGAAACCATCTTGGTTGGGGGAGTCCAGAGTATTTTGGAAGTTTTAAAATAAACTTGGACTGCCCCTTCAGGGGGAAATTTTCTCTGGTTTCTCTGCACCAGAAAGCCCTCTCTTTTCTGCCTATTTTATTCCCCCTAAGGGTGGAAGGAAATGGGGAAGGGGTATAGAAGGAGAGGACTTGTGAGTTTATCCTGGAAAACTTATGCAAGCTGCATGAGCAGAGATGCATCCAGCGAGGTGTTTTCTCGGAAGTGAAAGGAAAGCTCACAGGAGATTCTATTGCATGCCCCATACTGCTCCCCCAATCCCACAAAAAACCTCTGTAGCCAACTTACAAAACTCTATCTAATATGCAAGCTTTTGGGTAAACAAGTTTCCATCCACTTTGAAAAATGTCTGAGACAGTTTATAGCCAATGATCCCATTATAATAAATGTCTCCCCTGGGTCATAGAGAAATTGCTTCTTGCATTTAGCATTTGGGCTATCTTTTATTTTCTGTGATGCCTACTGTCCTGAAATGTACCAAGAACTTTCAATGTACAAAAAGTTAGCTATTCCTCTGGGGTCAGAATAGAAACTAAAGTATATTGGTTTTGGATTCATAAAGTATTTTAGAAGAAATTTCCTTGATAAATAGGATCTTAGGGGGAAATTTAGAAAAAAAAATTAGAGGTAAATGGGGCAGAGAAACAGAACCAATATCACATATACATACATAGAGACAGAGATTCATTTAAGAAATTGGCTTATGTGACTGGGGGTGGGGGGCTTCCAAGTCCAAAATCTGCAGGGCAGTCTGTAAACTCAGCAAAAGATGAAGTTGTGTTCTCGAGTACAAAGATTGGAAACTCAGGTAAAGTTTCTGTGTTGTAATCGAGGCAGAATTCTTGCAAGGGACCTCAGTCTTTTGAGGTCTTTGACTGATTGGACAAGGCCCACCTACCTTACAATGAGTAGTAATCTGCTTTACTCAAAATCTATTGATTTAAATATTAATCACATCTAAAAATACCTTCACAGCAATATCTAGACCAGTGTTTGACCAAAGAACAGGGCACCATACCCTAGCAAGTTGATACATGAAATTAATCATTGCAGTGGAACATGATACTATTCCATGTTAAAGAACAAATTTTTATTAAGCTTAAGCAAGTTGTCGATTCAAGCTAAGAGTTATATTTTAAAACCTAAAGTAGCCCCCGGATGACAAAATATCTGAAATTTCCTCACTGCATATTCTTAAAGTTGAGTCATGTTTAAATATAAAGTAAGTTTAATTTAATTTTTTACCTCTCCCCCTGAAAAAAAAAAAATGACATGAATGTAAATTTCCCCACTCTTCCCGGTTTAACACAGTAGGCCAAGAGAAGGCATGATTTGCAGCATTTGTAAAGCTAACAGAAAAACACTGCAGGGGAAGGTCTCAAAACCACAGAGTAAGGTAAATACTAGGTTGTAATCTAATTAGCAAATGATAATAGAAGCCAATGGAAAACAGGCCACATGCCCAAGAACTACAATTCCCTTGGGAAATCAATGATTGATCGCTTGGAAACAGATAGGGGAAAGCGTGTTCTTGCCTTTGACCTGGAACATAGATCACGGCTTCCAGCCCAAGTAAAAGCAGTTGTGAAAAACCAAATGCTTTACATTCCAGTGGTCTGTCATTTACATGGAAGACCTGTGAAGTCCTCCTGCGGAAACGAGTGACACTTGCAATTAAATTCCTAACTCAACTGGGAAAGGTTGCTGGATGTGGAATTGCATTAGTAAAAAGTATTAGATTCCTCAGCTTGAAAACAGAAGGTGTAGATTTGGGGGTGCCTGGGTGGCTCAGTCGGTGAAGCGTCTGCCTTCGGCTCAGGTCATGATCCCAGGGTCCTGGGATTGAGTCCCACATCAGGCTCCTTGCTCATCGGGGAGCCTGATTCTCCCTCTCCTGCTCCCCCTGCTTGTGCTCTCTCTTTTTGTCAAATAAATAAATAAAATCTTTTTTAAAAAATAAAATAAATAAACAAACAAATAAATAAATAAATAAAAATTTAAAAAAGTAAAAGGTGTAGTTTCCTAGGCCCTGCCCAACTCACTGCCACACGCCACTCATATAGGAATGTACAGTACCCAGAAGATAAAGAGTAACTGTGACTACCTATCTTCCTGTTTGCTGTTGAATAGACTGTTCCCTAGCAGAAGTCCCCATTGGAAGGTTAGTGCTGTTTTTAAGCCTCTGCATCTCTGCCTCTAGGAGGGATGATCTGCTCCAAGATAGGATGTCAGCTGAAGAACGAAGCTCTGTTTTCTAGAAGAGAAAAGATAGGGAACTATGTCAGGCTGTGAACAACATTTTAACACAGTTAAAGCAATTTTACTGTAAGATTGTGGAATGATGACATTGGACGACCTCGGAGTATATCACCCTTAAGCCATCATTTAGATAGGGCTGTTCACCTGAACCAACAAGTATCATCCTGAACTGTCTGTGAGTGAATCAGCTGGGAGAATTCACAAAGGCAGCCAAAAACAGTCTGAAGGACAGAGTGGGAGTGAAGGTGCAAGACTGTTTAGAAATCAGAGGGACAACTGGTTTTGTATTACAGATGAAAGGGAACCAAAGAGTAGGGAAAGCAGAAAGAAGGAGGTTTCTCTTTGTTCAGGCCACAAGAAATGTGTGTATCAGGACAAGGCAAGAGCCCTTCTAAACTAATTTACAAAGTAAAAGAGAATGTAGGCCAGAAGGATCCTGAAGATGGTCTTTGTAGCAAAACTAAATGGGCTGGCCTGTTCCTTATGGTCAGAAAAGGAGAATTAAGTTCATGCATGATTTAATCAAAGCTAAAATCACTCCTCAAAGTAGTCATTTCTAGAAAATTACTTCTCTCCTTTTAAATTCCCATTCAGTTATGTTCCATTACCTTTAGTTAACAAGTCTCATAAATAAATATTGACTAATTGCAGCCACAGTAATCGGAGCTAGGTAAAATAAAAAATCAGGTCTGAAAATGGGCAAGGGTCATACATATCCAGAGCCATAAAAATACTCTTACTCTCTGATCCATTGATAATATATAGGTGATTTTGTTCTAGGAAAAATCAGTTAAAACATATACACACTTATTTTTTTATGTTCATCTTTCAAATATATGCAATTCATATCCTTGGAAATAATCTTTTTTTTTTTAAGATTTTATTTTATTTATTTGACAGAGAGAGACAGCGAGAGAGGGAACACAAGCAGGGGAAGAGGGAGAGGGAGAAACAGGCTTCCCACTGAGCAGGGAGCCCGATGCGGGGCTCGATCCCAGGACCCTGGGATCATGACCTGAGCTGAAGGCAGACACTTAACGACTGAGCCACCCAGGCGCTCCTCCTTGGAAATAATCTAAATGTCCCCAATTAGGAAAATATTCGAATAAATTATGTTAATGTCATCTAGCAGGGTATCATGCAGCCATTAAAGTGATGTTTATCAAGAGTTTTTAATTAAATGAGAAATACTTATAATAAAACACTGAGGAAAATAAAGCAACATAGAAAAAAGTATAGATTATAATTTCAATTCTCAGAAGGCAGAGAAGGCAAAGGGCTGGACAGAAGAATTAAAAATGTTAACAGTGGGTACCTCTGAGCGATGTTATTATGAGTACTCTGATATTAGGAATTATTATTTTCATTAGAATTTTCAATATTTTTCCAAATATATTTAGGAAGTGCACCATAACAAACTCGTAAAAGAAGACAGAGAAAAAGACAGAAAGATGGCAATGAGGATACAGCTTTTCTCAAGTGGGAAGAGGGAGGTCAAGTTGCAGGTAGACGGGTAATGACACCCAAATTTCAGACACCACTCGAGTGCAAACGACTTGTGTGTAGTTCTGACTGAATCACATATTAGAAATGTCAGGCGCCTGGGTGGCTCAGTTGGTTAAGCAACTGCCTTCTGCTCAGGTCATGATCTTGGAGTCCCTGGATCGAGTCCCACATCGGGCTCCCTGCTCGGCAGGGAGCCTGCTTCTGCCTCTGACCCTCCCCCCTCTCATGTGCTGTCTCTCTCTCTCTCATTCTCCCTCTCTCAAATAAATAAATAAAATCTTTAAAAAAAAAAAAAGGAAATGTCAAGATTATACCATAGTCAGCTATCTAATACCTCTATGACTTTGTAATTTTGTTTTCTGATATCTCATGCCAGATAGCAAAAAGGAGGCTCTCAAAGAATGTCAGCTTGGAAAGAGAAAAAAAACAACAAAGCAAATCGAAGAACAAAGAGTCTAAAATAAGACCCAGTGGGCATAGTTATTATTTAAAACATTGGGTGTTCCTTCTTCTAACTTACGGGCTGGATAAGAAAGCTGTGAGGCCTTGACCAAGTTGTCCTTGTGAAGGCACTGGCTTTAGCCACATTTGAGGGCAGTGTTTCCTCTCCTCATGCAAACGGGATATACCACAGCAGAGCCGCTAAGAACTGTCGGCACTAAATGCGGGAGACGAACAGGACTGAGCAGCAGGGCAGGATTAGAACCAATGAAAGTACAGACCCTTTGTTTCTCAAGAGTCTCACAGAGTAAAATTATGTATGTATCAATAAAATAGATATTAATGAGAGCACATTGGTTGTTAATCAGTTTCTCTCTTCTTACTCCACATGTGTAGCTATGTAGAAATGTCATGAAATTTGGGGGTGACAATAAACTATCCCCGATTATATGCCTATGCTTTGCAAATAAACGATGTCCTCTATCAACTATTTATAATGATTCCCTTCCCCTAAGTTTTTAGGAGCAACTGTAGGGTTGTTGCTGATATGCATAATATCCGAACCAAAATATTTCCATTTTAAAAAGCAGAAAAAAATGATACTGATTTATGTCTGAAATGGAAAAAATATAGTAGCAAAAATAAAAAGTAGAGATAAAGATGAAAGAGGAGCAAAAATGTGTAGAAGTTTGAATGAAATAAGAGTGCTGGAGTCTTGGCTCATCATGCAACTTGGATCTGGACTTCACTACACTTACTTGAGGAAACTCCCCTGAAAATGCATACTCAGACTTTTGCGAGCTGCAGAGAGCACTGTTTGTTGGAGCCATCTCATACAGAATGAGGCATCAGGGCAGTGCAGAGTGAAGGTAAGAACTTCAATATCCTAAAGATTGTTGAATTCATGCAGGATTCTTGCTACACTGGGAGAGGGGAGGGCTGCAGACAATTCTGTAGGTCATGATGAATGACCTGGGTGCCACAGCCTTTGAATGGATAAGTTTTCATCCCTCATCTTTATCCTTAAATTTATCCTTTTCTCTTTTTTAAAAGATTTTATTTACTTATTTGACAGAGAGAGAGCATAAGCAGGGGGGAGCGGCAGGCAGAGGGAGAGGGAGAAGCAGGCTCCCCACTGAGCAGGAAGCCCAATGCAGGTCTTGATCCCAGGACCCTGGCATCATGACCTGAGCCGGAGCAGATGCTTAACTGACTGAGCCACCCACGTGCCCCAAATTTATCCTCTTCTATACAGTATTCTATAGTTCAGTGGTCCCCCAACCTGGATGCAGGTGTTTTAATATAGATTCTGGAGGGCTCACCCTTGGAACTCTGCTTCAGTAGAACCAAGGGACGAAGGAAGGGCCTGAAAAATCAGTATTTTTAGAATTCCCACACAGGATGCACAGGGGCCGCAATCTGGAAAACAGGGAATGATGGAAGGAGAGGGGTAAGTATTGGAGTCACTTAGAAAAGTATTCTCTAACTACAAACTCCTACTGAAACCTTTCCATTCTTCTCTCTGTTGGAATGGGGGCGGGGCAAGAGCTATAAGAATGACTTGTCATCTTGCAGTTGAAGGTGATTTTTCAGAAATTTGATGTGGGGGAAATAAAAACAGCCAGTAAATTGTGAGGGAGTTGAGACAGCTCATATATATACATTTATTATCTATTTACTCATTTATTGTTTTCATTCAGTTATTTGGCAAATATTTATTAAGCATCTGCTGTGGCTGGGCATTCTTTCAGATACTGGGAGTATCAATGAACCACAGACACTGTTCCTACCCTCATGGATCTTATCAGAGCACTCATTTGAAAAGATTTTTTTTTTTTTCTGAATCTGGCAGATTCAGTAGGATATATAGTTTATTTTAAAATTCTTTTTACCCTAGTTTTATTGAGATATAATTGGCATATAACATTGTGTAAGTTCAAGGTATACAACATAATGATTTGATACATACATATATATATTGCATAATAATTACAAGTTTAGTCAACATTCATCACCTCATATAGCTACAAATTTGGGGGTTTTTTTGTGATGAGAACTTTTCATACCTAGTCTCTCAGCAACTTTCACATATCCAGAAAATATTAACTGTAGGCACCAGGCTGTACATTACATCTCCAGAACTTATATTTCTTATAATGGGAACTTTGTACCTTTGACCACCTTCACTTTCATATAGGAGAGATTGGAGCATGATCAAAAGCAAGGAGAAAGGGCCCAGAAAGAAAATCCAAATATTAAAAGTGAAAGAGAAAAAATAAAGTAATGGAAGGCGAAAGTCCTTTGGAAGTGGAATAAGGTAGAAGGAACAAGAGAGGGCAGGAGAGTTTAGCCTTCTAAGGAGAGATGCTTCCACTCTTCCTCTGAACAGAAAGGAAAGAAATATGAAACATGCTCTGAAACAAAGTAGCAGTAAATAAGAGGCAAAACACTGTAGCTATTTCAAATATACACCTCTTCAAAATAGGCTCAGAGACATTAGTGAAAGTGTAAGCCATTTTAAAAGATAAACAGGGCGCCTGGGTGGCTCAGTTGGTTAAGCAACTGCCTTCGGCTCAGGTCATGATCCTGGAGTCCCTGGATCGAGTCCCGCATCGGGCTCCCTGCTCAGCAGGGAGTCTGCTTCTCCCTCTGACCCTCCCCCCTCTCATGTACTCTCTCTCTCTCATTCTCTCTGTCTCAAATAAATAAATAAAATCTTTAAAAAAAAAAAAAAAAGATAAACAAAACTCAGATACATAAATGTAACAGTGAAAGCCCATAGTATCCAACTTAATGAATACTCCATTATTACATAATAAGAAACAAGGATTTCCCTGATTTTTTAAACTGTTGTTGGTTACTAAATAGGTTTACTCAACTTATTGCTGCCATTCTTGCTGGTGTCTTTTATATCAGAATGGGATTTGAGGAACGTCCCATAGTGACAAATCTTTGATTCCCCAGGTTAATTTAAACTGAAAGCAACAGTCCTGTGGCAAGCTTCAGGCTTACCTCATAGGATGCTTTGTTTGAGACCTCTATGGATTACACCAGTCACCCAGGACCAAGAACTGCTGAGATGTTTAAGCTGATCCTTGAGAATGGCATCTTGTGGCTCTTAGGAAGGGAAGTTCATTATCCAGAGAGACATCTGACTTAGGTGGCCCCTCAGACCCAGTCTAACTCTAGGAAGCTACAGCTCAATGGCTTTCTACCTGTTTTGTTACCATCCAACAAATCATGCTTGATCAAGCCAATCTGGTTGTCAAGTTCTCTGAAATAATTGATGAGTCCAAGAGACAGTCAGTTCAATGCGACCCTGGTTCATTTGATAGTTTGGCAAGAGACATTATAACCCTCTTAAAATCTATTTTATGCCCTCAGAAAAATGGCATCCATTTCAGTAGCTACAGCTGGCCTCTGTCTTTGTAACTCTCTTTGGCATTCAGCAAGACGGCCATATTGTAGCTGTAAGCTATTACAACAACACACTGACTTCCAGATTTACAACTGTGTGCTTGTCATTTCCAGATGTAGTTTTACTAAGACAGTTGTGCAGGAAACATTGTGAGAAGCAGCAGATTTCCAGTAAAACATGCCTATAAACACTATGGTTTCTGGCAAAGGGGGGAGAAAAGGTTTACACCCAGATGGCTTAGAAAAATAGAGTCTATTCTTTGTTCATATTTACCCTGAGGGTTTAAGTGTGATCTACAGGTTTTATTTTTGTTTTGTTTGTCTCTCTTTGACACTGGAACAACTTATCTAGACCCCTGTGTCCAATAAATGTTTTGAGCACTATGATATATATTTTCTGCCTCTTGTTCTCCTAACAATTTAAGAATTTTCTAATACAAATTCAAACCTTAACTACAAAAGCAGTTACTGCAGGTATTTTGGAGTGATCTCCATAATCTGTAAGCCTCTGAGCAGCACCTGGACAGGTTAATTTGAAAGCAGAAACCAAAACTTCCTGTGGGAAGTCACAGACCCATGAGTTCATGAATATTCCTCTACATCCCACCGAACATGCTGCCTGATTTCTCCCCTAGCACAGCCTACATGATTTAAAAGACATGTTTTGGCAGGAAACAAATTAGCACATATGGGTGTGGGTGGCAGTTTCTTAATGCCCAAAATGGGTCCACCCTTATTTTCAGCAATGACTGTATCTACATAATACTGAGTCAAGGAAGAAATTGGTTGTGCCAGACCCATCCCCCCAGCAAAGTTGGGAAGCAGATGAAATGTATTTCTGACTCCATGTCTGTTATTTTTACTATTTTCTTAAACCAACTTCTTTTCTTTAGGGACCCACTATAATGCTGTTGGCATCTCAGTGCTCCCCTTAATTTCAGCATTACCATCAATCAACTCTACTCAGAACTCCAGAATGATCTATCCCCATTCTTTCCTTCATCAATATTTAATTGCCTTCAGCCAGCCATCCTTTCTCCCATCCATCCACCCATTTCTATATAGTTTTATTAATGAGATGAATATCCACGATAGATATGTATCACATGCAATGTTTGAGCCTGAAGAGATCCAATAATTCAGTGTCTTTGTTTCGTAATTTTAAGTCTTTTTGAAGAGACACAGTTTCCTTAGAATGATCTTGAGACTCATGTAGAGTAGAGGAGATTGGAAAATGAGGAGATCTAGCAGAAAAGAGAGAGAAAAGGGGTGGGGGTAGAGGAGAGAGAGTTCTAGGTTGCTCTACCAGAGCAGCTTCACTTCTTTACAAAAATATATTTTTGGATTCGTGTGAAATTTGTAATTATAAAGGGGTTGTAAAAGAAAAAGAAAAAATAAAGAAAACTACTACTTTTCCCTGAAGAAATAAATCAATTTTAGACTGTGTTGCATCAGTGATAGAGATAGGTTGGAATGTCTTATAGGAACTCTTCTTCACATATTGTTCCCAACTGTTGGCAAACACATCATCCTCAGGGTATAAACCTAGGATCCTGTAGTATGCTCTGACTGCCATGCCTCCTTGGAAATCCTGATCAGAGTTCATGTTCCAGGGAGCCAAAGATTTTGAAAGGAACATAGAAAGCAGGTGAAAGTCTTTCCTTTCACAGGAAGACCAGATTCTAGGCTCCATAAGCAAGTAGCTGGGCAGCCTCTATCTGCAATGGAGTATTTTGATTAGCCAGGCCTGTGTCATATATCTACCACATGCATAAGCAGAATTACTCTGGAGTGAGGGAAAGCAGTATTTTCCCAAAATGAGGGATGGGAATAGCCATGCACATATATCTAGTATGGTAACAGAGCAGGGCATTCATAGTGGCTTCTGAAGGAAGCACAGTATCCATTTCCCAAAGATTTTTTTTTTTTTTTTATTTGAGAGAGAGAGACGGAGAGAGTGGAGAGAGAGAGAACATGAGCGGGGTGAGGGGCAGGAGGAGAAGCAGACTCCCCGATGAGCAGGGAGCCAATGCAGGGCTCGATCCCAGGACTCCAGGATCATGACCTGAGCCAAAGGCAGACGCCCAACTGAATGAGCCACCCAGGCGTCCCCTTTTTTTTTTTATTAGTTAAAAATATGATGTGGGCATGATATTTTCTCTGGGTTTAAAATAATATGGCGGACCCTTTTTTGACCCTTTTCTCAAGAAAGTGTCTCATTTCTCATGTCATGACACCTGTCTCCTTGGTCAGCAACTTCAAAGCAATGAATGGGCCAGCAACACAAACAAAGAATGGGCAAATGGCCGTATCAGGCTTAGAATTGGAATTCTTATTTTTAAAGCTTTGCTAAAGAAAGAGAATATCCATCAGGCAGAACTAATTAAATAAGAAGCATTATTATTAGAATTTTCATTTGCATTTCATAAGCCTCTAAAGTAAAATGATGCAAATATATTGACTAGAGTTGGCAGTTATTATGGAGAATTATTGCCCTGTGGATTGCAAAGTGATTGACAGTGACATATGATATTCAACATAATGGGCTCAGAGCAGCATCATTTGTTAATGGTGAGATCCCTTTCCCCAAAACTAAGGGAAAGAGACATTTATTTAACAGCCTATGTGTAAACAGCTTCTTACTTTCTCTGGTTCTTTTTTCCTAGCCCCAGATTTTCATTCTGGTGGTTATATTTTCATTAGTCGGGATGATTTATTCATAACGATTAGTTATAAAATAATGCATTTTTCCAAAAGGAGAGGTCTTTAGGTCAACAAAACCAGTTGAGGAGAATAATATGTAACTCACAATGTCAAAGCAACAACAAGAAAATAAACCTAACCCACTTGTGTAATCTCGTGGGAGCTTTAACCAGCAAAATTGCCTCCAGAATGTAATAGTGAATGGCTCACTAGGGGAGTCTTTGGTGGGGAGAGCAAGGAGGAGGAAGAGAGGAAAAAGGAGAGGAAGGGGAAGATGAGGGAACCAAAAAGGAGGCCGGAGAAAGGGAGCAACAAAGGGTACTGTGTTTTAAATGTGTGGAGAGAGGGGACAATACAATCTGCAAGCCTTCATTTTGTGTGTTCACGCTATGACATCACACAGGAGAGGTATCATAAAGCATGCCAGCCAGTGGCTAGGTCACTCTAATGAATATAAATAAAATACCTCTTTCTTCTAAAGAGGTGGAGCATTTTATTCACTAGCATTTGGAGAGTGCTCTTATTTGTTATGTCTAAGATTTTATGGATCCTCCTTTCCTGGGAGGCTGTGGGAGCAGCGACAGATGCTGTGGAGGCTAGCCTCCTATTTCATGTTTCTAAAACAAAGCAAGGAATTCACAGAAGAGCAAAACAAATCACTAACCTCTGACTTTATCTATGAAGTTTAGATGTCAAAATACTTTGGAAAATCTGCCACCCCTGTGGTGATGAAAATAGCCCTGATGAACAGGAGGATGATGTTTCATTATGACAGTACATGCACATCATGGATCTTTAAAGTCATATGGGCATTCAGGAATCTCCTGGATGTGGTGAGAATAAATGGAGTAACATGCAGAAAAAAATGAGCCCTTCAAATGAGGTGATCCATAAATGGAGGTGGAAAAAGTTAGAATGAGAGCTGAAAATCTCTAAAAGGTTGGCTTTTTAGGAAAAAAAAAAATGGAAATTGATATTCCAAGAACAATATTGAAAACATTGACTTTGTATATAAGGGTGGGAGAGTCTTTTATGCTTTCTTTAATTAATTAATCAGGATACACAAAATTTCAATAAAATTACTTAAAGTTTATATATGGTAATTTATCTAATAAATTATATAGAATTATTATGTAATATTTGCACCCACATATACAAATATATATGTAAATAAATACTGTACATATACTATGTAAATATATATTTTTTCAATAATTTATAATTTGTGTAAAAACACAACAGATTCATAGAAATGAGAGTTTATGGAAGTATCATTTTTAGTAAGAAAGACATTCATATATTTGGTATAAATCTTCTCGAAAGCCTATATAACATCCAATCTCTAAATGTTGTTCTAACAGGAGAGATTTATATCACTAGATATGGAATGACAACATTCTAGATCTCTAACACAACTGTCAAACATTTAGGCAAAGAGAAATTAAGTCTTTTTTTTTACTTTTTTTTTTAAATTTCCTATTAGAAAAACAAATGGAGAAGCCCTTGTTGGCCTCCATCAGAATACAGTCAGATGATTGTGAGCATTTACACTAAGTTGAGCTGCTTAGTGTTCCACCTTGTAAATATAACATTACATTTCGTTGGTGATGGAATTATTTCAATTCGCCGTGGCACTGCTTTTCTGAAACTATCCGTGGACCCATGTAGGTCAAGGGGAAGGAAAATTAAAGGTCATCCTAAGTTTATACCATATAGTGTTTTCATTTTCTATCCAGCTAAGTACATCCAGGCTCCCTGTTGGGCAACCCCATTTTTCCTTGTCTGTTATTTTCAGAAAAAAAGACTGCATATGACAGTCTTAGAATCTTACCAGCCTGCACACAGATGGTAAAGATTATACACGCTGAGTATTGACCTTTAGAAGCTGTCTTTCTTCTCAAGGTTCCTCTCTTTTGACAGTTAGACTGGCTTTTTCTCAATTAATTTCATTACCAAAACTTGTTTTGCTTTTTATTTTTCCTCTGGTGAGTGTTACCTAGAATTGTCAACAAAGTTCAGTTATATTCTAAGCAGTTCTCAGGCCAAACTATGACAAATGTTTATCTTCCACGTTGACATTCTGGCCCCAAGAGCCTGGAGATAATGTAGACATTGTTTAAATGCTGGTTTTCCTTTATCAACAGGTACCCGAGCTAATTAATTTCAACTGGTTGCCTGAGATGAGCAATGAATGGGGACCTGGAAGAGAGAGGTCAGGGACAGCAAGTAGGGCGTTCACTGTAAATCACAAGACAAGGGGCATTTATGAGCACGTTGTAAATTGTCAGCATAATGCTACAAAGTGAGTCCCTACTTTGATCATAAATAAAGACGAGAGCTGAAACAATATGAACTAGGGTGCCCAAATTAAATGGAGGATACGACTGTACTGCTCATGGGTCCAAAAATGCCATTCAGGCTGTAGAGGTCAAAGATTTGGTTGGAAAGCTGGGAAGAGAGATTAGAGAACAAATATTTTCTTTATCAGTGAGCTGAAGTAATAACCCTATTAACCTGGCAAACTCACAAATGCACTAGATTTTTACAATCACCCAAATGTAACAGCAGGTACTATTTTACATCATAAAACTAGGAAGAGATATGAGACTGTCTCCCTTTTTCATTACAGAGGAGCTATTTGGCAGATTCTTTTCTGATGGAAAGTTTAAACCCATTAAGTTTTCAAGTTAAGAATCTGCTCTACCAAACTTCGAATAGTGATAAAATCACTGAAATAATATCTTAGCACTATCAAACATGTTGAAATGCAGCACTAACCCATTATCTGCATTGTTTTATTTTGCTCAAATAAATTAAAACTCAACCATTGATCTGAGATAAAAATTACCATTTTAATACGCACTTAAAATTTGGTATAATTTTAGAAGGCAGTACAGTGAGACTTTTGATCTCAAACGAGCAGTGATAAAAGTGTCATGTACGATTTGCTTATATTTTACAATTTCATTAAAAGAGGATTAACTTTTCAGAGAAAATATGAGAAAAAAACTAATTAAAATTGAAAGCATCAATAAATTTACCTTAGTAGTGTCACGTAATATTTTGCGAGTGCAACAGAATTGTGGTAGCAAAGTGACTCATTCTAGGAAGTCCTAAAACAAATATAGGAAAATCCATTCTCATCCAAGTCAGAGAAATTGCTCTAATTTATCAGTCATCCTGGGAAACAGTAGAAGGGAAACAAGAGGTTGGCTCCATCAGCAGATGCTCAAAGGATCAGAGGTACCCAGGTTACCAAAGAAAAGTGGAAACATTCTTTAATTTCTTTTGACAGTTTCACCCAAGACCATAAATCAGATCTATTTCTTTAAATGCTTCTCAAAAAATAGGACTGAAAACTAGCAGCTTAGGCACAAGATGTTTCAGAGATATAAATTTAAGGGATTTGGGGTTTGAACAGGATCTTAGAAATAAGATTCCCTTATCCAACACACTCATTTTAACAATGAGAGCGACTCGTTCAGCCAAGGACACAAAATGAGTTGACAGAATTTAAATTGGAACCCAGCTACACTGGTTCTCTCGGTTCCCTGTTAGAAGTTTATGTTGTTATGGGTTTGTGGATGGACAAATAGTTGAACTGAGGATGATAGAATTCTAGGATCTGCGAGCTGGGGACTGAAGCCAAAGTACAGGAGGGAATCCCGCCTTTTGCAAGCTGACAGCCAGAACAGGGGATGTCTTCTTGCTGCAGATGAAAAGGACCAACCGAGGGGATCTTGTAGCTGCTGTTGTCCTTTGTCACCCTAAGGGAAGCTAGCCTGGGGCCTAGGCCAATACAGAAAAGAAGCCAGAACAGGGAGGACTATGGAGAAATGGAAGGGGCATCCTGCTGGAACTGCAGCTAAAATCTCCCTGACTTCTAGATTTTCCATTTTATATAAGCCAATACATCTTTGCTGTTTAGGCCTGTTTGAGTCGAATTTTGTTTCCTGCCACCCAAGCATATTGATATGTGCAGAGTTCCTTCCTGTCATCAAGTTTCTGTAGTGCAAAGCTATTTCTAGATCAAAAGGGCCCGCTTCTAATGGATATGCTAGCAAAAAGTAAAAAAAAAAAAAAAAAATTGTCCTGAGGAATCCTGACCGCCTACAGTAATTAAGATGCTCTTTCAAGGGATGGGTTTTTTTTCTCTTTCCATTTATCTTAACCAAGCCTCAATTTTGTTGAAGAGAATGATGATAGGAAATTAATTTGAGTTTGTATCTTTGAGTGAAAGCAAAAAGGCCAATAAGCAAACACTCGTACATCTAGAGAAATCTGATCGTGGTGGGATCATCTACTCCCCAACTCAAAGCAGAGTAAAAATAAAATAGATTAGACAATTGGAATTGGTGGGGAGTGGACCTCTGTAGCATAGCAAAGAAATATAAAGCTCATTCACATGGTTTTCTGTCATTTACTGTGTCATTTTTTTCTTGTCTGTCTTTCAACTTTCTTTCTAGGTCGCGTGTGCTTCTACTGGTCACTCATTGTTTGCAGCTTTTGGATTACCCGTGGCCTAAATCCGTTGGTTCTCGCCCTTGGCTATCTACTAGGATCGCCTGGGGAGCTTTTAACGGACACTCAGGCCATAAACCCAGACCAATTAAATCAGAATTTCTGGAGGTGGGGCCCAGGCAGCTGTTAGATTTTAAATCTGTCCAGGTGATTTCAAAGGAAGCCAAACCAGAGAACCGGTGGCCTAGATCATTTGGCCTGTCTAATTCTAGAAAGGTCACGTGGGCAACATGGAACGGTCCATGGGAGAAGATCAGTGGAGGGGGCCACATCTGCTCTGAGTCTGAGTTAAAGGGCTCTTTGTGCTTCCTTTTGCAAATCTCCTCACAGTTTACAGGGATCCCAAGGGCCGGTGTCCAAGCATTTGGCCTGGGTAAAAAGAGCAATGACAAAGGCCACTGAAATCTGCCTGTGGATCACAACTTGCAGTAAAGGGGCCAGGAGAGCCTTGTGGCTAAGTAGGTTCATTTCAGCTTCTCAGGGGTAAGAGACCCCAGAGTGATTTCAGCACCAAATGCTATCTGGCAATAGATAGTGTCCTTTTTTCCTTATAGATTCCTCTGTGTATCAGTCCCCCAGGGATCTAGTATGGGGATCAGGAATTGCACGTGGATATTTGGTCCAGATCATCTCTACCGAACCTGACCATGAGACCACCCCACATCTACTATCCATGACATGCTTTGCTTCTGGGTAACCGAGCCACATTCTCCCTGAAGACACGAAGTCGCTATGGTTATACCATGTTGTTTTCAGCTTTGTTCTTCTCTCCCCGTGCACACCTCACCCCCACATACCAGGTTCACTTTTCAAACATCTTTGTATGCATGGATACATTTATTTTGATAGGTACGGATATTATCATCCTTGCTTTTGTGCCTTCCCATCAGGTTTTTTTTTTTTCTTTTTCTTTTTCAGTAAGTTATTTAAAGACCTCATTTTTGCTCTGCTTTATTTTTTATCTCTGCATTTTCTCACTTAAAGTTTTTACCCCTGACCTAGGTTACTTAGACCTTTGCTGATCTTCTCGTGGTTATTTTCCATAATCACTAATAAGTTCTGCATATTAAAATCGTAGAACATTCAGCATTGCCATGATGTTGAAATACATCTCTATATGCCAATACAGCCAGCTGAGTAAACATTAAAGCATAATTGAATTTTTCAGCAATGACATTTTAATTAAGAAATGTTCTTGGGCTTTTAAGAATTCAATACATTTTTCTGTAAGCATTTGCCTCCTCAGAATTCGCTTGAAAAATACAATTAGGCCAGCCACTGGAATAACTTGCCATTGTTTTACCCTAGTTGTGTGGGTAAAACTTATCAGTTGGTGTCAGTGTAATCCATATAATTTTGTTGGCCAATCCTCACTAGTACAAAATGGTAGGTACACAAATGGAAGCTATGAAGCAAGCTGATACAAAATATTCTACAAGATTATTTTAGTCTAGATTCACAAGTTAAATTTATACATACCTAACAGCAGGTGAATCTGGTTTTAGCCTGGGATAAAATAGCATATTTTTCCTTGATTTACGCTTTTGGGGAGAGAAAAAAAAAAAAAACACTGCATGTTATTAAGATGGTTAAATATGGTATCACAGTTAGCAGATCATAGTTGCACTGAGTATGCATTTAAAGAAATGAAACCGTATAGGTTCAATTCTCAATCTGAAAGGGTTATGATTGCCATTTATGTTTCCCTTGGATTTCAAAGAAAGAAATCCATGAGTCTCTTTAATACCTACTGGATTCAATGCCACAGTCTTTGAACTTGCCCCCAGCTTGATAGCCATAGTTTTCTTCACAGCTGTGGTTACTTCTGACATCCCAGCCTTTCTTTTTGCTCTTGAATCAATTAGTGCTCAAGGAGATATTGACAGAAAGGATCAATAAATCAATAGTTACTTATCAGGGACATATTTTGTACAACATCTTCTGTTTGGAGTTGTAGCAGATGCTAGATTTAGAAGATATTTTCTCTTTCCTACGGACCTTATGATATTTTAGGACTCTATGTTATAGTAAACATATAAAAGAGACAAGAAGTGTAAAAGATTTAAGCCAGATAAATAAAGGGCTCCTCTCTCAAAGCCTGAAAGATCTTTGTTCTTTGTATGTATGTATGTGTGTATACGTATATCTATATATCTATTGATTTACTACCATCAACTCTAACCGGAAATCATGTTATAGTTTCTATACTAGAAATTTGTCATTTTTTCCTGCCAGCATCTAAAACTTCCCTGGTATTTATGAGATATTACTCTGTGCCTCCAACTTCTCCAGATCCCTGGCATCTAGAACACAAATGCAAAGTCTGTGCTTGGCCACCCAAAAGCTCCATCCTGAACTTTGAGTTTAGATGAAGTGACATATAGATGCAGGGTCAGAAAACCCCTTGTTCTGTGCCCAGTGGTTTTATATCAGTGGCATTAGCAGCAGTGGCCAGCATCAGGAGATGGGGCAGTGGGATGATATTAGTCGACGTGGGCATCATTCTGGAGCCGTGGCCAGGGCAATTTAACCAGCTGTTCTTATGGGTCTTGGCAACATTTCTGGCGATCTTTTGTTTCTGCTCACTTTTAGAACTGTGTCCTCCTGATTCCTGCCAGTCGTATGAACTACCCACTATATTCATTCCTGGATTACGTTAGTCAAAGTCAGATGTGTGCAGTCATGGCTCTTAATTGTTAGAGAGATTGGGAAGTAGAAATGGACAGTAGGTGACAAAATAAAAGTCAAGGAGATGGAAGACTGGTTCTCTCGTCTGGTGGGAGGTAAAAGCACTGGAAATGCACTTATCCACTTAGGATTGGGATGGACATGGCATGTGATCATGACACAGCTATGTAAGTTAGTACCTTGGTCATTTGGAATGAAATTCATACCAAAGGCAAACTTCTGGAAAAATGGGTCCCTGCTTCCATACTAAAATGAAAAGAAAAGGAATTTAAGAGCTGTGTATATTATATTGTTTTTTTTCCCCTAATAGCAGTGGCAATCTAAGAACTTCTCCTTGTCAAAGTCAACCTTGTTTTATTCTGATTCTGTGAAGTATTATAAATAATGATTATCACAAACATGGCCTTATGCCTAACAGGTATAAACTGCCATTCTAAAGCGACAGAACTGGACATACTCCTACGTGTATACAACCAGGAATTAGATACATAGAAAAAGCCATAAATTGAATTCATTGAAAAGGGCCATTTTGCTACTCTAACAATTTCTTCGACTCTAGAGTATGCTTTCCATGGATCCACAATTCCCTGTATAAATGTGCTACGATCTTACAACCTGGATATCCATCCCCCCTAGAGATCTAGCTCTGAGACTAACATATGTTAAAATCCCTCAAAACAGTTTCAGTCTAAACATAGAGAGTTGTCTCAAATATCTTCAGATTAAGAAAATGGTATTAGGTCTAGATAACTTCCTTCTGAGACCTTGGAATTAAAACCTATGAGGATGACAGTCTTATATTTTCTTATTTTCTTTCTTATATTTTTTTCTTTTATTTCTCTGATTACTTACTGTATTATTTCCTTGTGTTGGTTCAATAAATTAAGCATTTAAAATGACCATGTAGTCTTTTTGCCTTTTTCTCAATTATCCTATTTCCTCTAAACCCTTGAGCTCCCAAATTTTCTTTCCCAGACATTCATAGCAATTCCCAATCTTTCCAACTGTGGGATTTGTCATCTGGCACCAGAACTCTCTAGTAAGAATTTTATAGCCAGACATAGAAGCCCCAACATAGCCCCACAGTAATAATCATACCTCCTGTTGTATTTAGTAGCAGAATGAATATCTTTAATTCCAACACATCTCCGTGTCTTGACTGGACCTATAGTTAAATTTATTTTTCATGTACCGATTAGAAATGATTACATGAGTCAGCTCTATCCAAAATGTAATAAGACCAGTTAAGTCCGAACAATAATTTGTAGCAACCAGTTACCAGAGGCATTGTGTTTGTATCCCCTCGTTTCATACCCAAGGGGCTATTCTTCTTATGAAATCAGGTCCCCTCTTGTGTTCATCACGTCAGAATTAGACCTCTGCCTTAAATATGGCCATCTGGTTCTTTTTCAATGCAAATTTCCAGGTTGCTTGTATTTTATTAAGATAAAACTATGTCCGCATATCAGAAGGCATCTGAGACACTGGATTTTACTGGTTTGTTCAAAATTCTACCTTGACTAGGAGTTCCCAAAGTGAGCTACATATTCTGCAATTTATCCCTGACTATGGCTCAGATAGCAAATAAAACAGCACAAGTGTTAGAGGGCTAATAGCAGCATATATTCATCCATGAAAATAGTTTAGGCAATAGACTTGCCCTCAACCGTTTACTGGCTCCCAAAGGTAGAATCGATGCAATTACTAAAATATCTGGTTTCATGAGGGAAAGCAATTCAAAAAAGTAGAACAAACAATAGATTAAGATAAAGCATCACCTAGTTATCTAAGGTCAGACAAACTGATCCTCGAGAACATTCTGTTGGTTAGGTCTAGGCCAATAAGAAAGCTGAAAACAAGTTCTAAACATTTCTTATGATATTTGTGATGTTGGTCATATGTCTTGCCTCTCTCTACTACCCAATTTGCAGGTGATTCAAGACACTGCACAGATGCTATTCTGAGCTGACATCTGGCTGATGACATCAGTTCAAAAAGAGAAGAAAGCCTTTATGGTCCGGTTAGTGCCTCCAGAATCGGAGATTCATCAGAAGAGGGGTTTGAGCACTGATGGGAAAGATGCTATATATAGATCTAGCAATATTTTGCTTCGTTGAATTTTCTATACTATATTCAAAAAAATTTTTTAAATTTATTTCTTTTTATTCTTTGTAATTTGTTTTCCTTCACTTACTTAAAATTAGTTTGTTATTTTTGCTGTAGCAGTTTGAAGTGGAAGCTTACTCAGTTATTTTAGTCTTCTTATCTAATATGTAGTTCAGGTATACACTTCTCCCCTCAGAATTACTTTAGCTATATTCTAGATATGATGTACCACTCACTTAACAATATTTCCTTATTTTCATTTTGTTTCCTCCTTTAACTCATGTATTAATGTGAAATTTATTGTTAAATATTTTATTTAATGCTCAGGCTGTTGGGGAATTTCTAATTATTTGGTTCTAGCTTACTTTCAAACTTCTCAGAAAATATACCCTAAATTATCTCAAATTTTGAAAAACAACTTTTTTGAGGCTCTACTTATGACCAACTATATGGTTCATTTTTGTAGCTATTTTTAAAGATTTTATTTATTTATTTATTTATTTATTTATTTATTTATTTATTTATTTTGAGAGAGAGAGCACGCGCATGCATGAGCAGTGGGAGGCGCAGGGGCAGGGGGAGAGAGAGAGAATCTCAAGCAGACTCCATGCTAAGTCCAATGTGGGGCTCAATCTTACAATCCTGAGATCATGACCTGAGCCAAAATCAAGAGTCGAGCACTTACCTGATTGGGCCATCCAGGTGCCCTATGGGTAATTTTTGTAAACGTCCCATGCACTCATGAAAAGAAAACTTTAATCACATATACAAGAATGAGGTCAACTTTAATAATTTTCTGATCCTGGTTAATTATTCAGATCTTCTATGCCTTTACCCATTTTATATCTTCCTGTTCTGGTGTGTTTTTTACCATTTTTGTAGATTCATCTACTTATCTTTTTGGTTCTATCAGTTCCATTCATGTATTTAGAAGCTCTAGCTTAAGGTATATTCATATGAGGCCTATAATATATTCTAAATGTCCCATTTTACCTCTAGCAATTATGAAATATCCCTTCTTATCTCCAGTATTTCTTCTTGCCTCACAGTCAACTTTTAGTTAGATCAGTAAATGTGCTATAGCTCTGTAACAGCAGGGACAATGTCTTGATTTTTCTCAGTGTCATGTCCCCAGCCGCTACTACAGTACCTGGTTCAAGGAAAGATTTCCCAAATATTCATGGAAGGGAGGAGAGTGTGAAAGAAGGGAGTTTATACATTCCCTGCATTCTAGATCTGTGATCTTGTATTAGTGAAGCTTCTCCAGATATAGAACCAATAGCCTGTACATACACATGATACATAATTACTATCACATATGTATATAATTACTATTACATATGTCTACAATTACTATCACATGTGTATAGAGAATACAATCTCATATATATTTATAGATAAATGGATGGATACAGATATGTTCTTTTTTTTTTTTTTTAAGATTTTATTTATTTATTTGACAGAGAGAGAGATAGCGAGAGCAGGAACACAAGCAGGGGGAGTGGGAGAGGGAGAAGCAGGCTTCCCGCCGAGCAGGGAGCCCGATGTGGGACTCGATCCCAGGACCCTGGGATCATGACCTGAGCTGAAGGCAGACGCTTAATGACTGAGTCACCCAGGCACCCCAGATATGTTCTATATGATCTCTCTCTCTTGATAGATCTATTTTAAGGAATTGATTTACATGGTTGTGGAGGTTGGCAAGTCCCAAATCTGCAGGGTGTAATAGGCTGGGAAGAGTTGCACTTTGATTCCAGAGACAGTCTGCTGCTAGAGTTTCCTCTTTGTCTTGGGAAGGTCTTTCTCTATTATGGCATTTGACTGATTAGGTGAGACCCACTCACATTATGGAGGATAATCTTTTTTATTCAAATAATGTAAATTTTAATCTCATTTTAAAAATACACAGAAACATCTTGCATAATGTTTAACGAACTATGTGGGTGCCTTAACCAGCTAAGTTGACACACAAGATTAACTATTGTAAGACTGTGGATAACTATGATAGTAGTTATGTTCTTTGGGTTTCTAGTCACCAAGGTGGCCAAAAGTTAGCAGGGCCCTGACAGAGGAAGAGGTCATACTCCACAATTCTTAACTAACCTTAATAATCTCTCAGTTATGAAATTATTTTCACTTCTCCCAAAAGATGAAATATTTTATCTACCAAAGTTAATGTATAAAGCATATTTAGAAAAGAAAAAAAAAATATATATATATATGCTCTTAACTATATTATTTTATCAATGGTGTATCTTCTGGTTTTCACAAACTTCTCTGATTCTGTCTCCTATCTCTCTTTGCATGAGCAGAAAGTGCTCTGTTGGATGTTTAAGGAAGGGAAAGGATCTGACAGTCAGAGCTGCTTCTTTTATCCGGAAATCTGAAAAGTGAAAATGAAAACTATCCTCATTGTATTTAAACCCCCATGGTTAAAGGGACCACCTTTAAAACTTATCAGTTCTTTTCAGTGAAGAGTACCAACATAGCTTTGAATCAGCTTTTTCTCCCATGTGATTAGCGTGCTAATTTTGTGACACGTGACAATTTTTTTTAATTAGCAGATTTACTTTAATCAGCCATATTCTAGGTACCCAGAACATTATAAACATTATCATAAAAACCCATTTAAAATTCATCAAAAGATGAATTAATTTGAAATATTTTTCACTCAGTAGATACTAATCACTTTCTTCAACTCCTATTTGTTGAAAACTCTCTGGAAATTGAATTAGCAATTAAACACTTCTGTTTTACATTAACAAGGGCTACTGAATTCCTAGAATATTCTCTCAACTAACCTATAGTTTTCTTTTTCTTTAAACCCAGGTCAAAATTCACCTCTGGCCATTTGTAACTAAAGACCCCCCACCCCACCTTCAACACCCATATACACACACCTAACTCAGATCACTTTGTGCCTCTGAACTTTTAAGCTTGTTTATGTGTTTCTTTTTGAGTGCATTTATGTCTTTTTCACATGTGTTGGTTCTCTTAATGCTCAGTTGTAAATTAGGTACTTTTGAAAGTTCCATTAACGTTTTAAATACCCCAGGGTTGTATTTAATACACCAAAGTAGTAACATACTGAATAGCTCCCTAGTGGTTTTAAACAGTTAATGCAGTGTCAAAAGAAGCCTAATGTATTATTAGGAAGTAGTTTAGGCACAAAAAAAATTCATTATTTCAGAATTTTTCATGACCATAAATCAAAATTTCAAAGTGTCTTTAGCTGTTTGTGTGCTCTCTCCAGTGGCGTGATAATATATCTCCTTACTTGTACACCATGGTTTCCCAATAGTGGCACTAAAATACTTTCATCCCTTGTTGTGTGAGACTGAGATAGTCTATGCATTACAAGATGTCTAGTAGCATCCCTAACCTCTACCCATTCAATGCCAATAGCACACCTGTCTTCAGTTGTGACAACCAGAAAGCTCTCCAGACATTGGCACGTGTTCCCTGGGGTCAGAGGGCAAAACTGTCTCCTGGTGAGAACCACTGGAGTCCATATTACAGTTCTATCTTTTAAAAAAACACCTAACAATTAACTTTCTTACAGGAAAATTCTCATTAAAGATCAATGCCATTAGCATTAATTAAGTCAAATTTCTTGGCACTTAGAAGTTACCTGTTAAAAGGTCTTTAGCTCATTCAAGGACACCAATTTGAATAATCCATGTACTTACTGGTTTAATATCATTAATACTGTTAAAGCGGCAATTTTTGGCTAATCCAAAATCTCTCAGGCACTGCTCTGATGGAGCTTAAATAAAGACAGCTGCCCAAAGCTTGGCAGTGTGCTAAGAGACTTGAGATAAAAGAGTTATCTATTCTTCCTGTGTCCTGGAGAACTGCTCTCTGACCTCCATGGGTAAAGACCACTCAGCCTATTGCCAAACGATGTTTCACAGGAGGATTTACATTTTAATTCTACTGGAAATATTTTAAAATGCTAAGGATTCCTGGAATGACCACTGTCATTAATGACTTACTCCTGGTCTATACCTTGTTCTCCGTGTTTTATACCTGGGGGGAGGATATTTCCCCCCTTTACAACTTCCTTTAAGTATTTCATTTATTGGATGGCTGTTTGTGCTATTTAAATACTTTTGCAACTCCATTTGTTTTTTACTTAATTTAACAAACATTTATGGGATGTTTCCTATGTAATATGGTAGCTCCTGTTGTCCCCTATGTACATTGTCCTATAAGTACTTAGTTGGTAAAATAAAGTCATATTCTTTATGGTATCAGTTTCTGTCTGTGCCTTGGGAACTAAAGAAGCTTAGAGAGTAAATATGAAAAGCATTTTCTACATTTTAAACAATTGTCATATACAGTGGGACAACTATAACGGGGAAATGTGGTCCATATATACAATAGAATATCACTCAGCCATCAGAAAGGATGAATACCCACCATTCGCATCGACATGGATGGAACTGGAGGGGATTCTGCTAAGTGAAATAAGTCAAGCAGAGAAAGACAATTCTCATATGGTTTCACTCATATGTGGAACATAAGGAATTGCATGGAGGACCATAGGGGAAAGGAGGGAAGATGGAAGGGGGGGAAATCAGAGAGGGAGACAACCCATGAGAGACTATGGACCCCAGGAAACAAACAGGGTTTCAGAGGGGAGGGGGTTGGGGGAGTAGCAGGGTGATGGGTATTAAGGAGGGCATGTGTTGTGATGAGCACTGGGTGTTATATGCAACGGTTGAATCACTGAACACTACATCAAAAACTAATGATGTACTATATGGTGACTAACTGAACATAACAAAAAAAAGAAAGCTATAATTCCAAAGATGATTTTTGCCATGATCATTTGATTATAACATGTTAGGTGCTACTTGGCTACTACCGTATAAAAATGTCTTTATCAATTCAACTTTCCTGGTGTTTATCAATTTATACTTCCATCTTTTTCTGGAAAGTAATTTAGGGAGACTTGTCATCATACACAAAATATATTGGCAAAGGTAGTCGTGTCTCCCTCTTCGTTATGAAACATTCTGGGAGTGTGACCAAGGAAGAGAGTGAACAGCATTTCAGGAATGTTGTTTCCATAGGCCTTTAGAAAAATAATGAGAATTCATTTTCCCACTTCCTTTGAGATGATCACTTAGTTCTGTCCCTCCTTTTTTCCTTGCCCTGTTTAGGCAAGCTGGCACATGTCACCACTTGAAAGGGCACTAGAAAAATGCACCGCTCTGGTATTCCCATCTGGTCTTAAGCTTCCACCATCGTTGCTGCCTGTGTCAGCTCTGTGAAGAGCTCACCCCTCACCTGGCTGCAGTTCTTCTATCAGTCTCTCCCTCCTCTGTCTCCCGAAGCCCCCAGCATCACATCTCCATCTACCCTGCTCTTAGGACTTCCTTCCCAGCCATTATTTTCTTATTATCCCAACTCTGCTCTTCACACTTAGGTTTTTCATATATCAGGCTTATGCGGACATGGGTCATTGAATGACTGAACTTCTTCAGTTCAACTCTGCTTCTCGCAGCTTGTAGACAACTCTACCTAACTGAAATCAAAGGGCAGAGAGACAGATAGAAAGAGCTGGGCTTATTTGCTATGTCTGAAATGACTCCAAACTAGATTCTGAGCCACAGTCTACCTTCTGGGCTCAGCAGACAGAGACTTGAAGAGATTGGATGCTCATGGCCTGCAACTCCCTCAAGAGATGGGGAGATTCGAGGATGATAAGGAGAGGGCAAGAAGTTTATAACAAACCTATCATTGCAATCTGTTAAAACTGTGTTTCTTGTATTGTTATCCTGTTGACCCAGCTGAGTAAGTATCATCGCATTTTACATATTACTACCTCTGACCTAAGGGGGGTAAGCTGAGCAGGCAACTTAGCGCTCAGCCCAGGATGTCCCCTTAAGACTCCTGTTTTCAGAAAAAGGCTGAGGAATCTTCTTTTAAACATTCCTGGGGAGTATTATATGGCTTCCCCTTCCTGTTAGATCCGTTTCTTCACCTATTAGAGTAGGTAACCAGATGTGCCTGTCACATATGGATGGGGACAATTTGTAACCAAGAGAGAAAAAGGAGAATGAAGCACAGAAAACAGTTCCCCTATCAATTTGCACACATGCAGGTCTTGTCCAGATACCTTGAAAGTAATAGTTTCCCTTCCTGAAATCTCCAAGGCTGTTGTGGTTGACCATGAGGTCAAGGGAAGGGCTAATTGCAAGAGCAGCTGTCATCGACCCAAAGAGTTAGCTGAAGAATCAAGTACAAAGGCCTACTGATTCTCAAAACATTCCCCGGGGGCACTCATGAGAGTTTTGCCACTCAGTGTTAAGGAGATTTGTGATGGGTGAACCACAAACATATTTAGATACATTTTTCCTTCTTCTATTTAACACTATGAATGGTCACTTATGATGGATTTTCACATTATTTTAGATATACCTAAATTCCGTATCTAGCATCACAAAAACAAAACCAATTTTAAACTACTTGGGCTGTCAAACCAAGAACTTAGCCCTCATTAAAGTGATATAGCCAAAAATATTATCTCAAGGTACCCTTAGCAATGGAAGTCTACAGCTAGATTATAGTTGCATTTATTCTCTATCTGTCAATAAATACCTTTTTCTTAAATCAGCAAGGCAGACATTGTCAGTTTCAAACTATTAATTACTAGGTGTTAAAATTATCCATCTGAAAACTAAATGAAAACATAAGAAAAGATTATGATGTAATGTGGGAAAGCAATAGAATGTATGATGGTTTTAACTATGAAAATATGTATTCTCTTGGACAATGATGAAGAAATACTTTGAAAAAAAGAAATGCTTGGTATTTGAGGGCTTATCCAGGAATATTTTAATGTCAGAGTTTTCTTTAATATGATTGGTACCTCATGATTTCTTTTAGAAAAAGTAAAAGGTGGCTTCCAGAAGCATGGGAGTTTGAGTTTAGCGCTTTCATTTGAAGAGGACCTGCAAAAATGGACAGGGGTAATGGATTTAAAAACACTCTTTCCTTATTCAGCTCATTTCCTAGGATGAACAACATAATTATCCATCGTAAAACAGCATTCATAAAGGTTACCTCTGGTACTAAGTAAAGCTGTACCTACGCTACTCACACGCTGTACCTACCCTACCACACTGGTATATGTATGCAAGATAAATGGACAGTAATGTATATGTTACATTTCGGCTGTTTTCATGTGTGTTCCACTGCAAACGAGGTAGTGTATCTCTTAAGGCCAGTAAAATCTCTCCAACGATGAGAAATAAGGCCCTTGAGAAGAGTGAGAGTCACATGGCAGATACTTATCCAGTTAGTATGTCTGGTCTGAATGCACAGTAATCAAAAAGAACCTCTACTTTCACACTGGCCACTTAGATCTCTATGGCACAGTGTTTCCAGAGGGTAGAGAGAATGATTTGTTCCACAGCAATTTGCTATTTCTAGCTCTCCCAGCCCATACAGAGAAATTTGCCCAATAGGGTTAACAAAAGTTAACCCTCGGTTGATCAGTGAATTAAAACCAGGCATCCATTCCTACAACATCTGGCTTAAAAAGAATGTTATAGGGCGCCTGGGTGGCTCAGTTGGTTAAGCGACTGCCTTCGGCTCAGGTCATGATCCTGGAGTTCCGGGATCGAGTCCCGCATCGGGCTCCCTGCTCGGCAGGGAGTCGGCTTCTCCCTCTCCCACTCCCCCTGCTTGCATTCCCTCTCTCGCTGTGTCTTTCTCTGTCAAATAAATAAATAAAATCTTTAAAAAAAAAAAAAAGGAAACTAGAATGTTATAATTGAGGCAAGATGGGAGAAAAAAATCACAGATAGTCCATCAGCCTATTTTTATTAAAAATGATATTAATCCTAGCATCTGCTATTAGCTCTCAGCTAATGGTTATACTTGCTTTGGTATTCAAATTTCTACTCCAATCTCTTCAGATCTGTGACCTTCAGGTTCTGCTGGTGTTCAATACTCCTTCATACCTCCATTCTCAGCTGAGTCAATTGGTTTTCATGCTCTTCCCTCCTTGAGGAAGTCCTCCTCACTCCATTCTTCAGCCTCATGATAACGACCTGTCTTCTATTCAAAAATGGGGTCTTTCAACAGCAGGACCACCACGGGGATAATATTGGGAAAGCAACTAGTACATGAATGCTGGAGCTGGAAGATGAACCCAGCACTCCAGCTCCTGCATCAGCCACTCTTCCTCTTGCTTCACTTCCTCTCCACTTCCCTGACCTAAACGATTTCTCCCTCTGTATTATTAACGTCTTCGAATCTTATTCTGTGAATGTCCCACTACTCTTTGATAAAAGAGTCTTTCCACATTCTGCCTGCCAAAATAAGCTGCAGACAGAGGTCCCCAGGAGGAGAGGTCACAGGCGATCAGCATGAGCAGACCATTGTCCCCGGTGGACTAGTTGCCCAGGACCTCAATAAGACACTGGAATTTAGAGAGGGGTTCTTCAAGCCATAAAAAACATATATTTCATTTGCAATAAAACAGCATTAAGCATTCAATCAATAGATTGCCCATGAATATTGAAAAATCTGCAAAGAACTGGTCTCTCAAGAAACACTGAGATTGTCAGTTGTCATCAGAGAGATGATAGGGACCTGAATTTTCCCCCAGGGGGGCCATTTTGTGCTCTGGGTATCACCCTTCCTCTCCTCTCCAACACGGTCTCTACTCACATGGGTTCTTGTCTGATCTTTGCTCCAAGAGGTGCTTTCATTATTCTCCTCCTCTATCTAAAAGCAACTAATTATTTTCATTTATTTTAAAAGAAATCATCTACGTAGAATATTCTCTGTCATCACTGCAAAATTAAGCTGTCATCTTTACAATCAGAAAGTAGGACATTGGTCCACACCAGAAAAGCAGAGGAGGTTCTCAGAGGTCACAAATCTGCGTTGGTCTTTTAGTCACAGTTGTTTTCTAGAATTAAATCACATAAAATGGGTAGTAGGTGGGGTGGGGAGAGCTGTGACTGGGTCCCCCTGGAGTTTTTAACTCTCAGAGTTGTCCTCACTGAGCTTCCAGCAATTTATCACTTACAGCTCAGGTTTTCCTTCCTGACACTGGTTCCTGAGGCTGTTTCCACTCCTCCTGGGTCTCAGCTCCAGGATGCTGTACCTCTTGTATTCCTCTTTCTGGCTCTCTAAATCTTGAAGGCAGCAGTCTGCCCTGTGTCCTCCCTTCTCATATGCCTCCAAGAGCAGTTGATTTTTCAGTCCAGTCAGCTCTTTACTTGTTGTTAGGACAGAGGGGCGATATCTAAGCTCTTTACATGCAGAACTGGAAACTGGAAGTTCACAGTGACTTTGTGTGTCATGAGATCAATAATCTTTAAGGTAAAGTGGGCGGTGGTCTCATCATCTTTACCCTTTTCTGTCATCTCTTCTCCCACTAAATTCATACTACCAGGGATAGCATTTCTCTTCGTTGAAATTATATTTGAGGTAGACATAAACTTTTAATATTTACCTTTATCAACCACTGCATTCCTTTATGTCTCTTTTGCAGTGGGAAAATACTAGAATTTTTTTTTGTATTTTTGAACTGCCAAATTCAGCAGGTCTTAGAACAAAGCAGGAGGAGAGGTCACAGGCGATCAGCATGAGCAGACCATTGTCCCCAGTGGACTAGTTGCCCAGGACCTCAATAAGACACTGAATTCTACTAATGGGCAAATCTGTTATAATAATTACTCTATGTTGAACAGATGAACATTGCTGCTAAACATATAGACTTCATAAGCTATTATACTTCAGGTTGTTTAGTGTAACTTGAGACATAGTTATTAAAATAGTGGGCTATTTTGTTAGCATTAAGCATTTGTTTTACATATAATGACCTCAAAATGCCTAGAATGGAACCAACTCTTCACAGCTTCTTCATATGATGTTATGTTTACAGAAGGATATCTTTCATATTTAAATATTTATAGAAGATTTTAAATTTGTGTTGATAACTTCAGACCATTGGAATAGAGAAATTTTCGATAAACATACTCATGTATGCCACTGGAAAAATCCTTAAGGTCTCAAACACAGAATATATATCTTCATCTTTAAGACATGCTAAGTGCTGTTGTTCACTTTACTCTCATCAGGGTTGTGGCTTTCACTGAGAGAAGAGTTTCATTTTCTTTTCCAGAACATTTCTTTCCCATGACTTGGGAGTCAAGGAACCTAGTTTTGGCCTCAGTCTGCCAAAACTCACCATGTGAGAAGTCACAGTGCATTGGGGGCCTTAATTGCCTTCCCTGTAGATTGTGGGGAATGTGCTATAATATTTCTACATACGTCTAGAGATTCAGGTGACTCTTACCTGGACTTTTTCTGCCCCAGCAATTATATTACTGAGCCACTCTTTTCTTCTCTTGCAGCATATTTTCGAAAGAGTTCCTTCACATGGGACGCCTGGGTCACTCAGTTGGTTAAGCGTCTGCCTTTGGCTCAGGTCATGATCCCAGGGTCCTGGGATCGAGTCCCATGTTGGGCTCCTTGCTCAGAGGGGAGCCTGCTTCTCCCCCTGCTTGTGCTCTCTCTCTCTGACAAATAAATAAAATCTAAAAAAAAAAAAAAAAAGAGTTCCTTCACAGGTAACTATGATGGTTTGCTGTAGCTGTCACAGTAGATTGCTCTTACCTCAGATGCTTTTTTAAGAAATAACATAAGTAAATTTATATTTACCCATGACCCAGGAATCCCACTCCTGGGTGTTTGCCCTAGAGAAATGAAAACTTATGTTCACATCATAACATGTATGGGAATGTTTATCTCAGTTCTATTCATAATTGTGAAAAATCGAGAAAAACATCCAAATGTCCATCCACTGGTAAGTGGATAAACTAACTGGATTCCATAGGACTGAAAACTACTCAACAAACCAGTGACAGACACAGAACATTGGATGAGTCTCAAAGACGTCATGCTGAGTAAAAGAAGCCAGTCTCAAAAGATTACATACCTTATAACTCCATTTATATTAGACAGTCTCAAAAAAGGAAAGCCCCAGTGTTGGAGAACAGATCAGTGGTTTCGAGGGGCTAGGGGTGAGGGAATGTTGACTACAAAGAGAGCACCAGGGAGCTTTTGGGGTGATGGGACTGGTCTATATCCCAATCATGGTGAGTGTTACACAAGCTTATGCATGTGTTAAAATTCATAGAACGGTACACTAAAAAAGTCAATTTTACTGCATACTTATTTAAAAATTAAATTGAATCAGCAAGGTATAAATGAATAAATAATAATATTAAGATAAATTAGTAGACCATGATTTACCACTGATTCAGAAATAACCTCAGGGCAAGAAAATATAATGATTAAGATCTCAGTTTTAGAGTCAGTCATTAGAATTTTTTCCTGTTACTTAATAATTTTGTGATGTTGGGAGAGATGCTGAACTATGCTGAGACTCACGTCCTCATTCATCAAATGTGCTAATAATCCCCACCTCAATAAGTTGTAATGGTAAATGCGAATGCACTGTACTTAGCTGTTAATACTTTTAGTAATACTGTTAAGATTAGGGTGGAAATGGTTGTATATATTTCTGTATACATTTAGTGGTTTTCTGATAAGAAAAATCTGGCTATTACATCCCACTCCCCAAAATACATACAGGCACCCCCATCAACCCCATAATCACTGCCATACACAATCACGCTAGGGCTATGCTAGAGGTTCCAATCTGTGATATCAAATGTTAACTACTGCTAAGCAACATCCTGAGAACTTCCATCTGAAGAATGCTGCAAACAAACTTTGGAAATTAAAAAAAAAAGAAAGAAAGAAAGAAATGCAGTTGGTGAAGCAGTGACTATTTAGAAAGCCAACATCTTCACTCCCAAAAGAAAGACATTAGGGTCTTTGTCCTTGACTTGCCTTTTTCCCTTAGCAATCACTCCCGTAAACTCTCATCTAATCTGTCAGTTTTGGTGATTGCAGATTGGCAGCGGATGACTCTCGAATCTACATTTACCATCTTGGTCTCTCTCCTGGGTTTCAAGATTGGATTTCTAACTCCTGTTGGAGTTAGATTATCCGAGTTGTGATCTCTAAGGCATTATCTGAGGCTGAGCTCATTCTTTTTCCCTTGCAAAGCTCCCTCTTTTTTCTGATTTCTCAATTCTGTTAATAGTGCCACCAGTTTGTCTGGGAACTCACCCCAAATACCTGGTGTCATTGTGTCTTTCCTTTGCCTAGGACCGTGAAGCATGTTTTTGCCCTATTACCTCTAATTTAAACTCTTGCAACAGTCTCCTCACCAATGTAACATATACTCAACTTCTGTATTAATCCTAAATACAGTCCCTTGTAACTTCTTTGTTTGGTAAGTAGATACATAAAAAATTCACTAATTACCTGAAGAAGGAATTCTAAACAATTTGTCCTAACATAAATTTATCTTGATTCCTCGCTATACCTTCAGGCAAGCCGATAGTTTCATATGACTGTTTTACACTTCCTCAGTGTTACAGCTTTGTTAATTTTGTTTTATAATACAACAAATTTGTTAATATAATATTCCCTTTGTCTGGAATGCCCTGCACCTCAACATATCCCACGTTTCTTTAATTCCAGCTTAAAAGCCTTACCATGTTCCCCATATTGCGAGTGATTCTAGACTCCTTTGAGCTGGCATAGCACATTCGTTATTACACTTTTATGAAATGTATTACTTTCTGCTATTCATTAGGAGTATTTATGGGTATATATTATATCCAGTGAGAGTAAAATATATGTCAAAGTCGAAGTGCTGAAGTGACTAGCCTTACACCTTGTATTAGTAGGTGATCCTTATGTATATTCTACTGAGGAAAAATGAATGAGTGTTATTTTACCCAGATTAATCAGGTCATTTTTCTGTAGCTCCCCTCCACCCTCTAGCCCTGGAGTTCCACTGTGATTTCCTTCTGGATACCAGTGGCCAGAGTGACCCAGGCTGATTTGATTGGTAGATAAATAACCTCCCTAACACCTATTCTTTGAAAAGATAACCAAAGCTGGCCTAACACATAAAGCTTCGGCTTAAGTCACAGTCTAATATTAATACTATTAGTATTCCATGGTGTTCCATTCGCTTACTCAGAGCCCAGATATGTGAGGCTTGTGATTGCACTGTTTTCACTGCAGAGTATTTCACCTACAAAAGTATGTTTTTGCGTTTGAAAGAGTGTTGTTGCTATAACATGGAGGGAAGCCAAAGGGGAGTTAATGGCTAAAGTGTCTCTAGACTCAACTTGGCTCTTTAGGCTGATATCATTTCTTTGGGCCCTGGAATATGGGTCCCAGTTCCTGGAATTTGGGTCTGTTCCTATGGCAGCGAGGTTTTAAATTCCTGTTACCAGTGGAGGTTTACAATGAGAAAATGTAATAATTAACATCTGTGCTCCTTAAATCTGCAAGTTTCCAGAATTGTGTAAATCAATCGTTTTTGCTTCATTTATTTGGATATCCAAAACAGATTTGATACTAAAAAAAAAAAAAAAAAACACTTAACTTCATTTTCCATGTTCCTTATTTACAGATGCAGCTAAATTCCTAGAATTTAAGGTTCCTACCCCACCCCCTCACCTCCTAAGTGGAGGTCCAACAAAATCTGGAAAATAAAGAATTCAGGTTTCTGTATATTTGAGGGCAGAGTCTGGGATTATTCCTTTGCTGAACCACAAATGATTTAGGTATTAATGCACACACTGCAAAGCTTTTGTATGGCTAAGTACAACGCTCAATTCCAGTTGTTCTCAACTCCAGTGTGGCCGCCATAAGGCACTGACCCTATCAGCTATAATACTCTAACTTAGGCTTCATTTGCATTGTAAGAATTATGCAAGATGAATCCCTTTTTAACAAAAACGCATCTAATCTTCAAGGGGACTTATCCCCCCAAAAGCTTATGAATGTTAGCTGCACAATGAGCCAACTCATCCAAGGGAAATATCAGGGAAGGAGGAGTAATTGTTTTGCTCGGGTGAGTCATAAAGCTCATGGCATGAGGCAAGACTCCAGTAAACATCCACTCCACCCACCAAGACCCCGGCTTGCTGCCACCTCCTCCCTTCCCACCGGTTTCCATCATCTGCACCCTAAGGCTCTACTGTCCGTGGGAGTCATTTCACCTTTCCTGGGGGAAGCAGATACATCTCTGAGCTATTCTATGTTTCATTTCTCTCTTAATGAATACCACACACATGACTCTTGAATGTGAGTGATGCTAGCAATGAGTAATTAAGTCTGGTGGGAAGGACAGCTCAGGCGGAGGTAAATAGATCTGGCACAGAAACAATATGTTCTGGTTTCATAGTTTTCTTTTGAGTGGCAGTGTCAGGTGGTCATGTGGAGTCTAAGGTTGTTTCACGTACAAACTGACAAATCTTGCAGATGACAACTCTTACTGTCCCAAGTCTCAAACATTTCAGCTGTAGACGGGAGGCAGTATTTTCACACGGACAGCTGTGATAAAACAGTAAAGCATCGCCATGATGGAGTTAGCTTTAAAACATGTCCCCCTCTCTTCTAAAGAGTGTTACAGTTTTAAAGTCGCTTTACTCAACACCTGGCCTAAATATGCCACACAGGGAGCACCTGTGTTTGGACTTGCATCATCCTAACAGATGTTTTTCTTGGAATCGAGCCATCCATAAAACTTAACTCCTTTCAACAAGCCTTTATTGAGCAACTACAATGTGCTGAGTACCTATTCAATCATTTAAAATGTAGGCTGTCTAAAGGCAGCATTTCATTTTTCTCAGTGGGGAATTCCATAAAATGTGCAAAATGTTTCCTGCATTAAGAGTGAACATAAAGGAAGCATTGCTGAGAGGCTTCTTTTTATAGCAAGGGTATTAAAGGAGCCATTGGATCCGGGTGCCACTTTACACCAAGCTCAGTCACTCTGGGAAGCCAAGGTCATTTCCCTTAGACCGTAAGGGAACACCAAGGCAGCTTTTCAGGGTCACCAGTATTTTACTTTCCTGGAGTACATGCTTAAATGTTTGAAACCTAAATGAGTCCTTTGGTAGGGATGCACCCAAACTTCATAAATGGGGCTGGTAGGGGCAGGAGGGGGACAAGTATCAGCAGGAGTAATTTATCTTCCGGAGCACAAAGCTTTTGTCCAACATTGTACCCTAGCGACTATTTGCCAGGTAACACGCTGATACAGAGTTTATTATGATGGTGATTTAAAAGGTTTTAGAAGAAGTGGTAGGAAAATAAGATCATGTTCATTTGAGAATCTGCCAGGCATCCCTTGAATCGCTGCTGCAGGAAAGAAATACAACTTCAGTGTTCCAAAACTAAAAGGTAGTGATGACTGTTTCTGAATAGAATGTGCTCTTTCATCTGTATAAAGACAGTGCTTAAGGATGTGGGTTTGGGAATCAGACCACCTGGTTTAAACACCATCGACTACCATTTCCTAATTGTACGAATCTGTGCTAGTCACTAATTTCTCAGTGCCTTGGTTTTCTCATCTATAAAATGGGAAAAATAATAATAACCACCTCACAGGGTCCTTAAGTGACTTATTTAGAGGACAAACATAAAGAACTTAAAACAATGCTTGGCATGTGGTAAACGTTAGCTACTGTCATTTTGTACACATGTTTTAAGAAGGTAGTTTCAACATCAGACACTAAACATTTGGGAATCAAGTACCATTTACCAGACTTGATATTACTTAGTTCAAATACTCTGAATTTACAGATCAAACCATAGATCTTCATTCAGTAAAATATTTTGCCAAAAGAAGCAGTTTTTACAAAAGTCCTGTCATCATTCCTGAATTTCTTTTTTTTTTTAAGATTTTTATTTATTTTATTTAGAGTCAGAGAATGCAAGCAAGCAGGGGGAGGGGCAGAGGGAGAAGGCGAGAGCGTTTCAAACAGACTCTATGCTGAGTGTGGAGCCTGACACAGGCTCAATCTCATAACCTCGAGATCATGATATGAGCTGAAATCAAGAGTTGGGCACCTGGGCGCCTGGGTGGCTCAGATGGTTAAGCGTCTGCCTTCGGCTTAGGTCATGATCTCAGGGTCCTGGGATCGAGTCCCGCATTGGGTTCCCTGCTCAGTGCAGAGACTACTTCTCCCTCTCCCTCTGCCACTCCCTCTGCTTGTGCTCTTCTGTCTATCTCTCTGTCAAATAAATAAATAAAATCTTTATTAAAAAAAAAAAGAGTTGGACACTTAACCGACTGAGCCACCCCAGGCACCCCACTCCTGAATTTCCTTTTTTTTAATTTATTTTTTAAAAGATTTTTAAAATGTATTTATTTTAGAGAGAAAAAGAGAGAGAGAGGGAGCTCGCGTGAGTTGGGGCAGGGACAGAGGGAGAAAATCTTCAAGCAGACTCATTGAACATGAAGCAGGATGTGGGGCTTGATCCCAGGATCCATGAGAACTGACCTGAGCCAAAACCAGGAGTCAGACACTTAATTCACTGAGCCACCCAGGTGCCCCCCTCCTTTTTTATAAGGATTTTTTTTTCCCACTCCTGAATTTCTTAATGTCATTCCTTTTTTTTTTTTCTTTTTTCCCCTCCCCCTTCCCTCCCTTCCTTTCTCTCTTTCCCCCTGTCCTCTCAACCCTCCTCCTCCCTCCCTTCTTCCCAAGCTGGTCCTTTCGTTTTAGGTTATCCAGACAGGACATTTTCACAAAATCTTCAAGTTTGTTTCAAGATAATTTTGCTCTGTTAATTTTGATACCCTTGATGTAATTAGCCAAGTAATAAATATTAAAATAACTACATATGATTGCCAAAAATTATCCTGATTTTCCCTTATTATCGAATCTTATTTTCAAGATTGTTTCCTAAAAAAGTAAAAAGTGACATCTAGTCGATCAGATTTAAAAACTTTGATGATCTTATCCCAAAGTTAAAACTCTTTACCCCAGGGTGCCTGGGTGGCTCAGTTGGTTAAGCGACTGCCTTCAGCTCAGGTCATGATCCTGCAGTCCCAGGATAAGAGTCCTAAATTGGGCTCCCCACTCAGTGGGGAGTCTGCTTCTCCCTCTGGCCCTGCCCCCCCGTGCTCTCTCTCATTCTCTCTCTCAAATAAATAAAATCTTAAAAAAACACCAAAAAACTCTTTACCCCAGAAATATTTTTACATGTGTGTGTTTGTTAGAGCAGTGATATAATTGTTCCCTTTCTCTGGAGATTATAGATTCATAGTTATTTCTCTGTTTTCAATTAAAAATAAGCCCTTTCATTTATATTATATATGTAAGAATAGTAACTATAAAAAATTCACATTGCCAAGTAGTAGAATCACATGGATCAAAAAAAATCCAGAATTACTTTAATAATTTTATCTGCTCCTTTAAAAAAATAAGCGCTTGACTTTGAAAAAGAAAGGCTATCATTATTTCTAAAAGCATTTGCTCATTTTCCTCTTATAAAGTTACAAGGTTATGAATTATTATAGAATATAGAATTACATATTTGAAAGGTTCAGAAACAGAATAGGATTTGAATATACGGCAATTTTTAAATTTCTGTACAGGATGTTTTCAAAAGAAATTAATTTTTAGAGACATTTTACATACTTAAATGTGCACAAAGAGAAAAAAATTAACACACTTTTAACATTTTGCATGGAAAAGTTGATTGCAAGGTGCAATATGGTACTAAATGAAACCTTGAAAAATATCTTGACCCAATGGAGTGCAGACATGATTTACAGTCTGTGAAACACAAATTGCCACTAACCCTTCTTCCTCTTCAGGCTCTGATGAATTAGAACAAGGATTCTTAGCTCTCAGCTTGGCCCAACTACCCCCTCACTCTCTGACTTTGCTAACATCACTCCCTCCCATCCCCTCATTTCCTTTTCTCGCCTTCCTTAGAAAGATTTAAAGTTTTAGGCAAAACCATATCCATCCAGGTTTCAAAAGTCAGGGCTACCATCATCCAGGACTGGGGATGTGGGGGGGTCACCTTTCCTGTTATATATATATATATATATATATATATATATAACACATATTATATAAACATCACACATCAAGGTGGGTTAAGTATTTCCACAGAGGCTTAATGAGCATATATCCAAGGGAATGTTTGTTGGAGTACCTCAAAACTTCCAGGTCTGAGAAGAGATAATTCCATGGAGGCACCTGACCATAGGCATCCTTTTAGTCAATATGCTGTCATAGGTGGGCCTCAAAGAGAGAGGGTTAGGGCTCCCTGAGAAAAGGAAGTCCAGTTCTTTCTTTGAAGTTCAGAGAGAATTGGATTAGAAATAGGCAAAAGTGGTCTTCTGAAGAAAGTAACTTTGCCTCCACACTTTGTTTCTAGAGGTAGACTCTGCAGAAAGATCTGTAACTACTGGCCTGATTTGATCAATGAACATTTGATAACCATCTATTGCATGCAAAGAATGAGCTAGACTATAGGAAGAGAGGCTGGTGAAAAAACTCAGAAGTGCCTTCCAGGAATTTAAACAGTGTGAGAAAGACAGCAGTGCACAGGGTGTTCCTCTTTGTGTCACCAGAGTAATTCGCCCTGCCCAACAGAATCGATCCATTATGAAGGGGGTGGTTAAATGAATGAATACATAAATGTATACAAGAAGATATGATATAAGGATAGCAGAGAAGTAAAAGTCAACAGCCATGGATGTGAAACTGAGGAGACAGTGAATTCTTCATGGAATGATAGGCCACCAGAACATGTCTAATGGTAGGAGAAGCTTCTGAGATGAATTTTAAAGAAGGGTTTCAATAGATAAAGGAGGAAGGAAGAGGTGTTTAGACAAAGGGACAGATAGGAGTAAAGTTATAGAAGATTTAAAAGAAGAATCATATTGTTTAAGATGATTAGAGCATAGAGTTGGTGGTGAGGAGTCAGACTGGAAGGACAGATTGGGTCTTGACTGTAGAAGTCCTTGACTAAAGTGTTGGTGGATTTGGACATTATTCTGATGGCAATAGAAGCCAACAAATGTTATTGAGACATGGAGCAAGGAGACCAATGAAGGATATTGTCATAATCCAAGTTAGGAAACATGAGGTTCTTGTAGGAAGAGGGTGAAATTAGTAGACAACTTAGCAAAGTAATTGATAGTCTTTTCATTGCATGTTGTAGGAAGAGTAATCATGAGAAGAGAAAGAAACAAATTCTTGCACAAGTTTTCCAGTCTCAGTGTATGGTAAGATTATAAAAAAAATATTTTCACATCCTGCTGAGTTATATAAAATATATATAACATGTAAATACAATAGATATGATATAATATATAATGTATATTATATAAATTTATATATTATATAATATATATAATATGTAACACATAATATATAAACATCACACATCAACCACTAAAGGAAATTATTATTATTAATATTTCCTGTTTGGATGATGAATCTAAGATTCTGAGAGTTTTAACAACTTCTCAAAGACATAGCTGGTAAATTTGAGGAATTGCATTTCAACCCCATCTGACTGAAGATCATGTGAGCTCACCCCCTGGGAGATGACATAAGTGAGATATGAAACCGACAATGGGGAAAAAGTTGTGAGGAGGGCGATTATGTGATCAGTATTTTACATATAGAGTGTAAGTTACCCCTTGTGCATTGGTATGGAACTCTCTGGCATATAATTGGAAATTCAGTTCAGAAAATCATGAGACCAGGATGCACATTTCTGAGTCTTCTGCCAAGAAGTGTGAAAGTTAGAGCACTGTTAAAATTGCTCAGGAAGAGAGAGTAGCTGAAAAGAATTTGTGTGGATGCTTTCAATTAAAGCACTGCAAGGAAGAAGATAAAATTAAAGAGAATGAAGAATAATCAGAGAAGTAGGAGGTGAAGCAAGAGAGTGTAATGTCAAAAAAGGCAAGAGTTTCAAAGAGGGGCCGTATGCTTAACAGTGTCCCATGCTACAGGAGGTCAAGTACAATCAAAATTTAAGTGGAGTTGCTGAGTTTAACAATTACTAGGTCACTGATGAGATTTATGAGTGTTGTTTCTATGGAATAGTGGAACCGAAGTTGGGTTTCAGTAAGTTAGCAAGTAAATGGAAGATGAGGAATTCGAAAAGGTAAATGAGTACCGCTCTTTCAAAAACAAATTAAAAATAATGCATGAAATATGACTTTTGAAAAAAATACAATGCAGATATACATAAAATAAACCTTAAACATCCCCGTACACCAACCCCTCAATCCCACTTACTTCCCCATGGTTACTGGTTAATGATGGATTGCAAAACTTTCAGGTAGTTTAATGTGTTTTTATGCCTATACGTAAATAAACACCCACATATATGTATATACATATTTAAGTATATGCACAAATAGTCTGGAAGATAGTTAATGCTCGCCAAATATTCATGTGCTCCCCTATATTTTCCCTTTCTTTGTAACAAGTTTTGACCAAGGGATTAGGTCCTTTCCAAGATGATAAAGTTAAGAACCCTAGAACACATTTACCTTTCTCATCCCCCACAACTGGGAGACTTGCCCAAGAAATCGAATTGGAGCTAAGAGGAAAGAATCAAGTCATTTCTTGCCAAGAGAAAGCAGAGAAATAGGGGACTCTGGAATAGCAGCTTCAGAATCCAACATCTAAAGGATTTCCAAATATGTGATTTGTTTTTGGGTTTTTGTTGATGATTTTTTCTGAAGATTATGGGCAGCAGCAACTGTCAGCCCAGAAGGATCTGCTGGTACAGCTCCTTCATCCATGAACTTTATGTTACATTTGACAGTGTTCATGATGGGGTCACGGCCCATGGTAGGATGGGGTGGATATGGGTAATGTGGGAGGAGGGGCTTTCAAAATTGATGAATGTGGATAAATTCTGAAATATTTGTTATGGGCACAAAGCACACAAGTCTGATGTTCATCTTCTCTTCTTTTTTTTTCTGTTCATTTTCTTTTCTTCAGACTGTATATAAAGAAAGCCCATTTAGGCATCAATTTTGAGTTGACACCTTAGAAAATCTGAGGTAATTTTTTGTTTTTAAGAGAAAGCACGGTCACCATTTTAGAGGCAGCAGCAGAAAGACCCAAGAGCAAGTGGAAAGCACAGAGCTAATATGGCACCAGTGAACAGTGGGTATGTTGGGTTCTCTGAGCATACATGTGAAACCAAATATCCAAAATAAAAAAAAAAATTTAAAAAAGGAGTTTTAGTTTGGTGCTTTCTCTCTGGATTGTGGTTGCTGGGTTTATTTCTCCTAAAACAGATTTTGATCCATGGTAGCCAACATTTGTGTACAAGAAGAAGTAGCATCAGATTATTGCAATCAGACTATTGAGGAGGTGTAATCTCATGTTCTGGACTTGTGCCAATGAAATTGGGTCATTCTTGAAAGATAACTGAGGTTGTTCTTGGCCTCAGGGTTATAAAAGCAGTTGGTATGTATGCAAACAGGTAGCTGGACTGTTTTCTGAACCAGTGAGTAGGATAAAAACAACAGTAATGCTACCATTTATTGAATTCTAACTATGAAACATGTAATTAAGAATATTGATATTGGGGGCGTCTGGGTGGCTCAGTTGGTTAAACGACTGCCTTCAGCTCAGGTCGTGATCCTGGAGTCCCAGGATTGAGTCCTGCATCGGGCTCCCTGCTCAGCAGGGAGTCTGCTTCTCCCTCTGACCCTCCTCCCTCTCATGCTCTCTGTCTCTCATTCTCTCTCTCTCAAATAAATAAAATCTTAAAAAAAAGAATATTGATATTGTTTCATATTCAGTATAACTTTTTAAGTTAGAAACTTTTATCTGCATTTTGTAGTTAAGGAAACTATAGCCTAGAGAATTCAAGCAATTCACCCAATGCCATAGTGACTAATGATGGCAAAGCTAAGATTTGAATCACGGATCAGGTCTGGCTCCGAGCCCCTGTTCTTCATGCTGCACTTTCAAAGCTGACCTTTAAAGCTTGTCCTTCCTAAAAGGAAGATGGAGCTCACATGGACAAAGGCAGAAATTTCTCTTTTTCTCCAATACAGGTGATGCCCAGAGATACATATGCCCACAGGGACCCGTGCATAGTCACTTTTACTTACAGTGCCTCCCCCTCACCTCTTCAGCATCTTGTACCCTCCATGAGAGCAGCTTAATAGGCTACCATGCAACCATCAAGAAATGAGATCTTGTAAAGAATTGTGGGAGGTACACAAGCTGTTCTGTTTTCTCTACAGGGAAGAAGGCACTGAGCACTGAGAAGATTGGAAGGATAAATGGAAGATTGATACAGCAATCAGGGGAGGTGGGGAGAGGAGAGCTGTAAATAAGCAGGGATACACATGTGGTCCCAGAATGCAATTAAACATGAACAGCTCCTTTGGAACTGACGCATGGACCAAGATTCTACATAGTAGAATGTCAAGCCCATTTTAGATTTCTGGATACAGATTAGAGCACCTAATCAATATCTTGAGAATTTTGGCTATTTCAAGTATTTGAAGAACAGGTTCTAGGTAACCATTAATAGTTTATTGTCTTGCTCGCTTTCCTTCATTCAAAACCCAACTCTTGAAATGAAAAAAGACAATGCCTAAAAATTTACGTTAATGAATTGCTATATTACATAATGCATTATGGATCTGAGATTTTCAAGGTGTTTAATAAAATTATATTATACTAGGAAGTTTAACATTTGCTGTTACACAACTGACATAGTTAATGTAGGATGTTAGGTAAGAAACATTTACTCTTCGTGAATCCTTTCAATGAACTAAAACTTCAGAACCAATTAGGTGTGGTTGACATTTGCATTTTAAGAATTTTTCAGATTAGAGACATCAAGCCTTACAAGTATATCAAAATGACAGCCTTTCGCTAACTTAAACCATCTTGCCCATTTGCAATAAAATCTCCATCTTCCTGGGCCTAGAAAATGTGTTGAACTCATAGACTAAACATTCAACAGTTGTATGCACTCAACAGCTTTATGACTTTTTTTGGTGCCTTTGTGGAATCATCCTGGAATCAATTTATCTTCATGCTTCAAAGAATCCTAATTCAGAAGTACTCCAAATGTTTGGGACTATTTTAAGATTATTTTTCTTCTGGAAGTTTAAATGTAAACTAAAATGAATGCTTTTCCTTTAATTTTATACTGTTTTAACTAACTGTTAAAGTTCACCTTATGTTCAAACTATAGCTTTCAGGCTTAAATGCATTTTCACTTCTTTGATTATTCTATTTTTAAAACTTACTCTCTTAATAATACTTATTTTCCACCCCTTCCTCCTCCATGCTATGATAAGTGTGGTCAAGCAGTTAGACGTAGAATGAATTGAATTTTCCATTGGTTCCCATTATAAAAATAAAGACCTGTTTTTGTCTTGTTCTAAAAAAAACAAAATAAAAAGTGGGCCAGGCTGAAAATTTAGGTGTGGTAGAAATATGTTTAGTCTTGATGATGGCTTTTTTAAAATTAGAAGTGTTTCTCAGCTTATATTTTCAGGAATGTCCAGCAAATCATTCTTCATTGTCTTCTGTAGCATTTGGTGTTTGCAGGGTCTTCTTTCTCATGCCTGATATTGATAGGCTCACAGCTCTCTCTGGACCATAAGAATGTCTCCTGTCACATTTGCACAAGTAACTATGAGTATTTCGTTCCTCCTTTCTCATTTTTCTGGGAGGCATTCCCTGTTCCAGTGCCTAACAGAGTTTATCCACCAATCAGTAAGGTCATTTATTGAATTTTGGAAATCTTATTTAAAATGTTTAATTATATATGATAAATTTACTACCATAGGAGCATTTTGAAATTCTTGAAGCCGCACTCACTGAAACTTCGGGATAACCTATCTTTCTTCCTCTTTCTCCTCTTCTTCTTTCTCCTCCTTTCCATGAAGCGTTTATTTTGGGGGAGTGAGCACCAACCATGAAGCACCTTGCCTTGCAGGATGAATTAGAGGCATTTTCCTTTTGGTTAAAATATTTATTAAAAGCCATGTTGTAAAAATTATGTTGTAGATAGATTTTTTTTTTTTTAAAAAAAGCTGATGTTTCTTTTAGATGAAAATTGAGGATTTTCAAGGAACTATTTTTTTCTTGGACATAGTTAACTGGAGCATTTGCAGGGGTGTTAAAACAGAGAAGGTGCCAGCAAAACAGCAGTGAAGATACTAGAAGAGGGTGTGGGCTACTGGTTTCTGAGAGACCCAAGGGAAGTGGCAGCCTGTCTTTGTACCCAAGCTGAGCCAAATATTAGCCTTATTCTACTCCTTTGTCCCAACACCACCATAGCCTCCTGGTGGCATCTGGGGCATTGCATAGGGTCAGGGTATTCGATTTAGGTGTCGGAGACTGATGGGGGGAAAGGCAGAAAAGATTTACTTTTTTAATAACTTTTCTGTTCAACTGTGGAAGCAAACAGTATTTTTATGCATTACAGCTCCCAGAACTAACTAATTGACTATCATTGACAGTGAGAGGGATAGTATATATACTATCAAAGGGATAGTTTTTTGCTGGGTTTCACAGATATTTTTATTAGCAAACTAAAATTTTAGAGCATACAAGATAGCATGCACTTTCTCTTAGGACATGAAATAGCAATCTCTTAAAATAATTTATCCCATTCTAATATATAACTTCTTAAAGTATAATGAAAATTAAGTTCTAAATATATCATCCAGGAAATCTTCTGAAACATTGAAGATGGAAGGCTTGGAAAAACATCTTGGTGTATTTAGTAATAAAGACATAAAGTGTTAATGACCTTGCTATATAAAAGGTTCTTTTATATGATAATAAATATTGATACAGTTTAAAAATAAACACAAATGGCAAGAAAGTGAAATGCTTAATTTCATTAGAAACCCGATGATTACAAACTGAAAAATATGTAGACTTTTTCAAATCTCAAGTGGACCTAGATTATTATATTTTTAACACATTGTTGAAGATGAAGGTTAAGAAAAACTCTAAAATGCTTGAGGGAAGTGAGTTATTTTATAAACTTTTGGGAAGATGATTTTGCAATTTGAAAACTAGCATCTAGTAATTTTGCTTTTTATATATATATATATATATACATACATATATATATACATATATATATACACATATATATATATACATATATATATATATACATATACATATATATATATACATATATATATATATATATACACACGTGCACACACACACACACACATATTATATACAGAGTCTAAAAGGAAGTATATTAAGTAGTGCATATTTCAGTTTTTACCAAACAATATTGTTTGTATAAGTTGTTTATGTGAAATACTTTTTACTTTACATTTAATAATGCATTAATATTTATGAGGACAAAAAAAATCTTTTTTAATTTGTACTATATTCCATCGTAATGTCTCTAAACCTCGGTTGCTGGCCATTTAGTAGGTTTCTGTTGCTATTGGTATTACACAAATCTGCAGCGAACAATGAACATAATTTTACAAAAAGTTTGTGAACTTGACCCCTAATTTCCATAAGATAAATTTCTAAAAGCAAAATTACTAGATGCTAGTTTTCAAATTGCAAAATCATCTTCCCAAAAGTTTATAAAATAACTCACTTCCCTCAAGCATTTTAGAGTTTTTCTTAACCTTCATCTTCAACAATGTGTTAAAAATATAATAATCTAGGTCCACTTGAGATTTGAAAAAGTCTACATATTTTTCAGTTTGTAATCATCGGGTTTCTAATGAAATTAAGCATTTCACTTTCTTGCCATTTGTGTTTATTTTTAAACTGTATCAATATTTATTATCATATAAAAGAACCTTTTATATAGCAAGGTCATTAACACTTTATGTCTTTATTACTAAATACACCAAGATGTTTTTCCAAGCCTTCCATCTTTAATGTTTCAGAAGATTTCCTGGATGATATATTTAGAACTTAATTTTCATTATACTTTAAGAAGTTATATATTAGAATGGGATAAATTATTTTAAGAGATTGCTATTTCATGTCCTAAGAGAAAGTGCATGCTATCTTGTATGCTCTAAAATTTTAGTTTGCTAATAAAAATATCTGTGAAACCCAGCAAAAAACTATCCCTTTGTTTACTGAAAGGCAACATTCTAGTTCAGGAAGAAATGTCCTCATTCATTTACTAAATATGAGCATAGATTTGTGAATATGGAATGATGTGTCCCTTCAGTAGAATATTTTAGGGAAAAGGGTGTTTTGAGAAGCTTGGTCACTAGAAAGTTTTGGGAGGCATACTGAATTGCTGTTGTGTAGACCATACATTGTCTCTCTGGAGCCACTGAACGCTTTTTATGTTTGATGAGATGCTGTGTGTGATGACCCAGCCATGTCTGAGGGATAGTCCAATCCTCCACAAAAGGGCTGGAAAATTAAAAAAAAAAAACATGATTAAGGATATAGTGGTCATTTACAGGTTGCTAATGCTAAAAAATCCCAGGGCAGAGAGAGGGGAAGGCAAACAATGGAGATCTCAACCACCCTTTGGAAAGGTGCCCATCACAAGAACAGACACTTTTCTCTCTCTGCCGCCGACACCCTGCATGCTTCACTGCTTCACTCCCCCTCCACTCTTCCCTTTAGTATCTAATTCAGACGGATGTCCAGAGCTGTACCAGATAGTTTTTTCCCCTAACTTTTATTGTCATGTGGAACATTATTTCAAAATTATGCTTCATAACAAAATGGGTGCCCTAAGAAAAAAAAAAAAGATTTTCACAGAAGAAATAGGGGAGATTATGGGCCCGGAAAAAATCCAACTCTCTATTTGTCACTTTGCCTTAATTCTGTAGGCCAGCTACAGCTTCTCAACATTCTTGACCTTGAGAAATCCACCAGCCATTAGGCATGTGCCTGAACATGGTAGGGGTAAATGGTGACAAGGAAGAGAGTTCTGTCAGAAGTCTTCCTGTTTGGCACTCAATCTCAGGCATATCTACTTGAAAAGTAGAAAAGAATAAACCAAATAATAACTGCTAGTTTCTTCTGCTTATGCAATTTATAATCCCACAGTATCAACGTTAAAATGTTAAGGAAAAGATATGATCCACTTATGAAAGGATTATCTAGTTGGTCACAGAATAATGCTCTCTTTGTATGGGTCATATGGACAATTTCTAATTACACCACCTTTGAGCAGATGAATTCCTGATGAATTTAGAGCTTGGTGTCTTTGGAGTAAAGGCAAAAGTGACCATCTTATAAGGCCCCAATGACTTCCTGGATATTAGCTTGGATCCCTCTGCAGCAGCCAATCAGAATCTATAGCACATTTATTACTCAGCTCCCAAGGCCAAATCACTGGCCAGGCATTATGTGTACAGAGGATGTACGGCATTTTGACACACGATCATTTAATAGAAGGAACACTTTAACTTTCATGCTTGGTCTATATAAAGCTTAAAACAGCAACTATTGCCTTTAAAATGTTATTTTGCTTAATTGAGTAAATGTACCAGTCACCTGTGTCTGAGCCTGACCATACTCCTGACAGCCTCTTCTTCCAATTCTGGGATGAAGCTCAGGAAACGAGTACATTTTAGGGGGAGTAAGGATAAAGGAGAAGGTAAAGACACAGAGAGTAAAGAAAAGGTGGGTATCAGGATGAAGGTGAGCATGAGAAGTAAGTTTCAAGGGTGAGATCAAGCTCAGGGATGTGGTTGAAGTCAGGGGTCAAGTGGGGATGTGGAAGGAAGGGTCCCAGAATCCCTACAGTACCTGATCTGCCATATCCAAATATCCCACTCTGTCAGGACTTTTGAATTTTTTTAAAGATTTTATTTTTAAGTAATCTCTACACCCAATGTGGGGCTCGAACTTAGGACCCTGAGATCAAGAGTCGCATGCTCTACCAACTGAGCCAGCCAGGCCCCCATGACTTTGAATTTTTGATACAGGTGTTGGCATCACTAATCTCTAGTTTTAGTTATGTAGACATGTACAAGTCCATTCAATCTTTGCTAGTGAACTGGATATCTCTATATGTCCTCCAAAATGTCACAGAGAACAGAGAAATCAAACAAACAAAAAAAACGTGTCTTAGTTTTCTTTGGAGTTTTAAATTTTGTTTCTGAACTGAGTACAAATGAAGTGCTAAGTTCCACAGTCCCACATGTCTCTGAACTGACCCTCTCCCCCAAAGTTCAATTAAATCCTTCCTGAATGTGATTATTACCGAAACCTAATTTTTGTGATCATTTGCACTATGTAGCACCTTCTTTCTAAGGACCTTTAATTCCTTTGTAAACTCCCTTCCCCCATTAGGAAATTATGAAATGTTATGTAAATTTGCTCAGATTTATCTCAGAATGTGGCTGCCAAAGCATATAATCTTCAGCTTCATAGTGATGAAGGGAAATAAATCATTCTAAATACACCAATGGCATTTGACTAATGAATAAAACTAATATTACCTAACAGACTATTTAACCTGTTGTCTCAAAAATTCTTACAGCCTGGTAACCTGAATGTCACGTTTCAGACCACAGTGAAAAAAAAAATTTTTTTTAACACAAAATAGAAACCTGTGAAAAAGTAGAGGTATAACAGATTGGAATAAAACATTTAAAAATATGTTCTTCTGTTAGTGGTTTTGACATTCTCTTCCCATTAATAACTTGTAACAAGCTCTTTAAAGTTCTCTTGTTGAATCAATGTAAAGTTATTGGATATAATTAAATGACAAAAAGCACGATTTTAAGAAACAAGACTAGACTGTTCACCAACCAAAATAAATGAAGACAAGAGAAAAAAAAAAAAAAAGAAGAGAAAAAACAATATAGTAGGCTTCAGGTTTGTATTTTTAATTGTCTTCAGTGTAATAGTAAACATAATATTTAGGTAAAAATGTGTATTTTACATAAACTCTTAGCTGATTTTACACAAGGGGAAAAAGTTATGATACTTGATTTATTTTTATTTGCCTTCCCTAACTTTCATTCATCCCACATAACATATTTTTTCACCAGATTTTTTTTTCCCCAGAAAGGAGGATCACTTGATATAAGACTGCCTTGATGGATCAACTCGTTAAGTACATCTTTTGATTTGATATTTCTCAATTTTTGCCAAGCAAAAGCAACTGAAGTGATCTTAAAGTTAAATCTGAATCGTTCTTAATGTTTATCAACACAGGTCAACCCAACAAAGAAGTTGGCTTAACAGTTTGTATTTAATCCTTTTTATAAGAATAATGGCTGCAGATTTAGATATATCTTTTATAAAGATTCATGCTATGTCACAGTAATTCCAGATGCCATTCTATATTTCACCTTGTGGTTTGATTCACAGACCATACAGTGATGGAATATGAGTGATGCAATGGTTTTAGTTCTCTTTCAATGGGAGGAGAGGAAGAATCAAAATGTTGACCTTTTTTAGTTGTTCTAGTGGCAGGGTGCTCAATGGAAAATTATTCTCACAATGGCAAGTAAAGAAGCAAGTCTTATCTCAGGAAATAGCTATTGTAGAAATAATAATAAAGCTGTTGCTTCTTTTTATCACCAGTTAATTGCAGAACAGATGCCATGTGGTATATTTGCATTTCCTACAGTACTAGCAATGAACAGTGTTTATGAAAGCTGTCCCTTTTATGGTTACAAAGGCCAATAGAAAAGGTGCACTTGAGCCAAGTTAAAAAAAAAAAAAAAGGGAGTGCCGCCTGGATGGCTCAGTTGGTTAAGCATCTGCCTTCAGCTCAGATCATTGTCCCAGGGTCCTGGGATCCAGCCCTCCCAACGCAGGGCTCTCTCTTGCTATCTCTCTCTTTCTTGCAAATAAATGAATAAAATCTTTAAAAAAAAAGAAAGAAAAGTAAAGAAACTGCGGTTCACATAAGGACTACAAGATTATCTAGGGACCAGAAATATGGCTGCTCTTAAGACAAACTGAAATTTAACAGTTTTAAATTGTGTGCAAACACAAAAAATTACACACACACACACACACACACAAACACACACACTATATCTAAATAATATATATGATGTAGACGAGGTTAGACCAACTTCACAGTGTAAAAGTAACAATAAAAGTGAGCCTTTTCTTTTATCCTAAGCAATAAATTTTTTTTCTGTTTCTATGTTGTTTAAACATTATTCCTACAATTTATAAAATTTAAACCATGAGCTCAGTTGCTTCTTACCATCTCCTTTTATATAAGGCTGAACCAAAATATACACTTAGAACAATGAAGCAGTTCTTACATGTAGAACATCCCAGTCTCTGGTCACCTGCAGCAATGATTTAATTCTTACCTGGATTTTTCCTACCACATATTTTATATTTTCTTACCTCAAATGACCCTCAGCTAAAGTTCACTTGAAACATAGATTTATCTTAATATTGGCCCAAGTCAGAGATTATTAGAAAGTAAACTCACAATAAAAAGTACACTGTATAATGCATTCTACCCCAAGTAGAGCGCCTTAGACTGACGTGACATTTAGCGGGATTAGAGGTGGGTGGGGATAGCACACAGAATAGAGCCAAACAGAACTAGTCTTAAAACCCAGATACAAAACTGAATAAGAAATCCAGAAATCAGATTGCCTATAAGATAAATATACAGATAGCTTTCTGTGTGTCATAAATAACCAATTAGAATGAAATACGAAAAACATCTATTAACTTCAAATTAAACTAGACCTATGCGAACTATAAAACTTTAAAATATATATATTAAAGATATGAAATTGGAGAGAGGGGTCATATTCCCAAAGACAAAAAGTGGATATTATAAACATTTCAAATCTTTTCAAAACAATGTATAAATTTCAAGTGAATTTAAGGGACATTGGTGATAAATGATAAGGAAGAGCCGAGATGACATGGTAAAATGATCCTCAAAGTTTATCTATTTAAAGCAATATGCAATTACTATAAAATTGGGAAAGAATACAGGCCTCTTCTTACCAGACATTTTTAAACTGCAATAATTAAACAATCTGTTATAATGGCAAAAATAGATCAACAGATCAATGACATTGAATGGATAGCCCAGATAAGCCACACACAGTCACACACAATCGTGGATCTAAGACTGTACAGCAAACACATAGTAGTATGTAATAGCTATATATGATGTATGCACTTCATATGGATAGCAATTTTCATAGTTACAATTTATATAGGCATGCATATAGGTATAAATAAGTTTTTATATGTGGATATTATATGTAAATATACATAATAAGTATAATAGTAAGTCTATGAGAAATTTATATAAACAATATTTAAATTTGGTATATATCTAATTGTAAAATGACAAACACTGGTGAAAAGTGGACTACTTAATAGATGCCACTAAAAATTAAGTTATATGGAAATTAAAATCCTGTTTCAAATCCTAACATCATCTCTAGAGAAAATTTTAGTTAAACGCAAACAGTTAAACCATAAAAATCTCACATTTAATTATGCATTTATTTCATCTAAAAAAGTATTTGGTAAATATAAAAGAAGTAAAATAAATTACTATGAACCAAAAGGATAAATTTGATTTTTTTCTTAATTATGTAAAAAGTCAGACTTTCAGGAGCGCCTGGCTGGCTTAGTCAATTAGGTGTCTGCCTTTGGCTGAGGTCATGATCCCAGGGTCCTGGGATGGAGCTCTGTAGCAGGCTCGCTGCTCAGTGGGGAGTCTGCTCTCTGCCACTCCCCCTGTTTATGAGCTCTCTCTCTCTCAAATGAATAAATAGAAGTGCTTAATAAAAAATGTCATAAACTTCTAGAAATGCAAATAATGTGTATATCTTTAATTTAAAAAATTCATTACCAAGTCCCCCAATAGAAAAATGATTAAAAAAAAAAAAACCTGGCATAGATAATTCACAGAGGTGGATATACAAATAACTAAAAAATATATGACAAAGTTTCAATTTATTATGAAGGAAATCCATTTTAAAACTCAGATACTAATTTTTTTCCAATCATATTAGGAAAATTTTCAAAAATACTCATTAACACTAACAAGTAGCCACTGATCTTGATATTTTTGTACGGTAGAGATATGGAACTTCTAAAGATCAATTTGGCAAAGAATAGTTAAGAATCTTAAATATTTTTAATGATGTATTTTGAAGCGTGTACCTTTTAGCTAGCAATAGTACTTTAAGCAATGCATCCTAAGCAATGTGGACAATATTTATATATAGGGACATTTACCTTAACTTTATATCTATGTAAAAAATTTGCAAAAAAAATTTTGGAAACGTTAAATAAGTTATAGAAAGAAATAGTGTATATTTGAAAACTTTTTTAATGTTATGAAGAACTGTTTATGATACGATGCTGAGCTAAGAAAGGGGAATATAAAATCATATATATTTACCAGTGTGAAAACGGAATGTTATTTCTATATACTTGATAAAGAAAAATGACCAGGGGGCGCCTGGGTGGCTCAGTCGTTAAGCGTCTGCCTTTGGCTCAGGTCATGGTCCCAGGGTCCTGGTATTGAGCCCTGCGTTGGGCTCCCTGCTCTGCGGGAAGCCTGCTTCTCCCTCTCCCCCTGCTTGTGTTCCCTCTCTCGCTGTGTCTCTCTCTGCGAAATAAATAAATAAAATCTTAAAAAAAAAAAAAGAAAAGAAAAGAAAAATGACCAGAAAAAAATTTATAAAATAGAAAAGCAATCATTCCTCCAAGGTGGGGTACAGATAGTTGTTTGTATGTTTTTTAGGTGTTTCTGGTTTCTAAACTTTCCACAGTTAAGATTTATTACACTTTTAACATAAAGTGTTAAAATAAACATGAAAAGTTTCAGAGAAGCATTTATCCCTCAAACAAGATACACTTCCTCACGTGAGGAGTTAACAGTCTAATGAGGAAACGGGCTTCACATGACAGGGGAAATGAAATGGCAGAGCCATGGGTCTGAACGCCTTTGAGGCATCTGAGGAGGGATGCTTCATAGAAGGGGCGAGACTTCAGTGGTGTGCACGGCAGGAGCCATGAGGAAAAGGATTTCTAAGGAATGGGAATACTCATCACTGGGGTCTGTCTGTACAGGGACACAGGCAGATGCTAGCTTTGGATTGAGGGCAGATAAGCTTTCCACTGAGAAAATGTACAGAGAAGGAAATGGTGAGCAGGACTCTGGAACTTTTACAGGCAGAGGTGGGAAGATGCGGGACTTGTGGCAGACGGCTCTAGTCTCTCTCTTCATAGAGAGTTGGCTGAGAATGAGACAAAGGGATCTCATGAGACTTGAAAAAAATGGAGAGGCGGTTGGCATGCTCATGCTGAGAAATGGGAAAAGGAGCCTTAACCAGGCACAAGTAAAAGGGGCTCAGAGCAGCCGTAGACACTGGGTATTGGAGGAAGCACAGTGTTGGCCGCTGGCTGGGCAAGCTCCAGTGAATTCTCATGATATACCCACTTCTGTGATTCCAAGGGAACCACACAGTCTTTCATCACATGCAGAAGGCACATGAGTCCGTGTAGATTTATCAAGCTGCTACCAAGTGGCCACGGTGTATCGGGTGCCATATCTTTCCACATCAGTTGTCATTTTTATCACACGTATTCAAGAACATTGACCAGTGTGAAGTCCCCATTTAGAAAACATATCTAGAAGCGCCCCGTACCGTGTACAGTTCATATCTGCAATGATCGTGCTAAAGAGAAAGTATAAACAATGATTCAGAAGCCAGCCACTTATTCTCAAGTGAAGAAAGTAATTCGTGTTATTTTCAACTTGTTATAACTTTCTTCTTCTGAGCCAAAGCATATTCAAAAAGATATCCAGGATCAATTAGGTAGGACGGTGGGCTGGGGGGGCAGTGCCACACAATTTTGTCATCGATTATACAATGTTGCATGGTAAACTGATCATTTCAAGCATAGTCATATTCCCCTGCCAATGGACAAAGTATTAATTTCATACCTGGGATGTATTCGTATTTATTTCCTATCTCTTAAAGCACTTGAACCTGAGCCAGTTCTTTGGAAGTCATTGCATTTCTCTCTCTCCACTTCCTTAAACCCAGACTAATTGGAGAGGGAAATGGAATTTGTTACTGTTTTAAATAATCCTTGTTGCTCCTCTTCTCCTTTCAGGTGGAAAATTATGCATTTCAATCTGCTAGGAGAAGAGTAAAGGCACTTTTCACAGTGCCAGATACCAAGGATCATGAAGATGATTTTCTCTTCTTAAGCTGCTGGTGCTGATCTAATAGAATGGAATAAAGGCCAGAGGAATTGTGAGGGTAATTAATCCCAGAGCCTGTAGCAAAAAAAAAAAAAAAAATAAAGGAAAGAAAAGAAAAGAAAAGCTAAGCTGCCCATCGCTGAAAAGCCATCATTCTAGAAACAAATACCTGCTGTTGTTTGAACACCCCAGATCATCTCATGCCTCTATTCTTAAGCATGTGACATTCACATACAGCTGAAGTTCTAACCTACTATCACCCCTTCCATCCAATAAAGTTCTACTTTACCCTCAAGATATAACTCAGTCACTTCCTTTAAGAGCCCCATAACAATAGCACATAAAGTCCTTCATTAGCTTGAATCCCATAAAGGTCAGCTTGATGAGTACCATACCCAGACAGCAGAGTGAAGAGGTTGCAGGGAGATGATCTCTGAGCCCTTCCTGACTCCATCACGTCCTCTGCGTGTGACCAGTTTTCTTACTTTGCAGCAAAGCAGGGAATTCCAAGGCATCGTCTCTTTGCACTTGGCGCTATTATAGTTACATGAAATTTTAGAACTACTTGGAATCTGAGACATCATCTAATCTACTATATCATATTTTCAGATGAAGGAATTCAAGTCCAGGAAGAAGAGTGTCTTATACGAAGTCGAGTTGGTATCGAGAAATTTGTTGTGGAAGGATGATCAGAGAGTAGAGGCTTCCCTAGAAGGGGAGAGGAGCATGACCAGGGAGAGAAGGAAGTGGTTGGCAAAAACAAAACAACAAAACAAAACATGACTAACCAGAGGGAATCATAAGAGGAGATTCAACTGGGAATTGGAATAAAAACAACTGAAAAATTCTGAAACCGGCATTAATGATATTACCTCCAAAAGAAAAATAATATTTAAAAGGAGGTTTATTTAAAACCTCAATTCATTTATTTCCCTTAATTAGGCAATAAAATTGTGTCTTGGGGCGCCTGGGTGGCTCAGTTGGTTAAGCGACTGCCTTCAGCTCAGGTCATGATCCTGGAGTCCCGCGATTGAGTCCCGCATCGGGCTCCCTGCTCAGCAGGGAGTCTGCTTCTCCCTCTGACCCTCTCTCTCTCTATCTCATTCTCTCTCTCAAATAAATAAAATCTTTAAAAAAAATTAATAAAATAAAAAAATAAAAAATAAAATTGTGTCTACAATATGTTCCCATCCTATTGTTTTTAGCATTTCACATAGAAATTAAAATATAGTCAATATTTTTAGAAACCTGTATTTCCTAGAAATTTCATCCACATTTCTGGTACAGTTGGAACTGTTGCAGGGACAATCTAAGTGTTGGTTTCATAATGAAACTCCCAGCTCCAAAAAAAGACAAACTTAACTCATTCGTATTTTTTTCCAACATTTCTTTTTGTTATCGCATTTTAACAAAAAGAGGAATACACCACCACAATGATGAGGCTACATTAAGGGCCAACTGACAGAGCTCTTAATGGCCCAGGCTAGAACAATTTGAGCAAAAAATAAATAAAGTAGCATTTGCTTATAACCCAAATATATGAAAATATCCATGAATCCATACTGATATAAATTACTGAATAAACAAAAGGGGGAGTATACACAAATCTCCCATGGAGAAAAATTTCAAATTATTTATTGTAGATATTCTGTTCTCCAGGAGGTGGAGAATAACACCGCATTCCTTAACTGTGGATAGCACATAGCAACGTCCTTCCAAAAAGGACAGTAGGGAAAGGGAGGGGGGGAAGTGACTTTGAATTGGGGAAACCTGACACACACTATCTCAGTCAGTTGATAAAGATCATCCTCAATGGTGATAAATCATATTGGCATTCCACACCCTTGATCAGATGTGATGATACTTTAGGTCTGTGGTCTTATTCCCCCAAAACACACAAGAACAGCCTAATCATGAAAAAAAAAAAAATCAGACAAATGAAATTGAGACAGTCTACAAAATACCTGACAAGGACCCCCTCAAAACTGTCAAGGTCATCTAAAACAAGGAAAATCTGAGAAATTGCCCCTGCCAAAAGAAATGATGACAAAAGGTAACAATCCTGGAACACAAGAAGGACATTAGGTAAAATCTAAGGAATTCTAATTAAAGTGTAGATTCTAGTTAATAATAATGTACAAATATCAGTTCATTAATTGTGACAAATGTACCATACTGATACAACATGTTAATAATAGGAGAAACTGGGTATAAGGTATTAGGGAACTCTCTAACTTTGTAACTTTCCTGTAAATCTAAATCTATTCTAAAATGAAAGGTTTATTTAAAAAAATGGAAAAGATATGATTTCGTTTTGAAATTTACATTAAAACCATCTAAATAAGCAAACCTGCTTCTTGTCAAATCTCTGTCCCTGGGAGTTAGGAATATAGGTGTATGGACTCACATAGGGAAAAAATCACTCCTATTTTTCATCTTTTGACTTGAGAGCAGGTTTGCTGACATTTCAACCAATGAGTACATGTTGAAAAACAAACCAAAATGACCAAATGTTTTTGTACATTCTGAACCTCAGACAACATGAGCTGGAGTATGACCTGAGTCTGTAAGTTCAATGTCTCCAGCAGGAGTTATCCTCCAGAGCACTATAAATATATATGACTGCAGACTGAACAGAATTTTTTTTTCAAAAAGCTGGTCAAACTACAAATCTAAAATAGACCATAAGACTGCAAGTACAAATGTAGCTTGACTTCAGTCTCTAAGACACAGAAGACGGGAAAGACACTAAAAACTATGGAATAATGAGACACACTGAGATTACATTCTTACCTAATAACTTTTCCTTTTGCCTGATCTTTCCCTCCTGGTATTTGAAGGGTGTAGAAAATGAAATTTAATTGAAAACAAGAATTCCTAATGTGATTTAAATTCTCAGTAGATGAATGAATTTATCAGGAAAATTGTACTGATCTTTTATGGAGCTAAACTTAAAAAAAAAAAGTAAGCCCCAGTAGGTTATGTACAAGTCTATTATATTCTTTGGGAGCTTCAGCAACACATAACCAAAACCTAAATGATGGCGAAGGGCTTTCTTCTGCATCTCGTGGGCCAGCTTCCATGGACAGTCTGTGACAGAGATTATAATCCAATTCATTTTTCATTTATACAATATGATAGATATTATTTTTTCTTTTTTGAAATAATTTATGAATATATTCTAAAGTTTTCTTTTTTTGAGTGGAGGTGAAAATTAATATGATATTCCTCTATTGCTCAAACAAGTCAAATATGGAAATTCTTCAATAAACTTTGGACATAGAAAGGCCACTTAGTTAATCCTCACTTAAAACTACATTTTTTATTCTATTATCTAGAAAAATAACATCATAAAAAGGAATTCAATATTATCTGGATAATTTGGCATAAACTATTTTGAGACAGAAAGTATCCATCAATAAAAATCCCATTTAAATTTTAAAGAGGGCACGTATTGAATGGAGCACTGGGTGTTATATGCAAACAATGAATCATGGAACACTACATCCAAAACTAATGATGTAATGTATGGTGATTAACATAACATAATAAAAAAAAAACTAGTTACTGGGAATCCTTAGCAGTCTGAGGCATGTTCTTCATCCAGAAGCAGGTGGCAATATGATGGGCCCTTGAGAGAAGGATATTCAAGGAATATATAGTGTTTTCATACATGCTTGAGCCTCACCCGCTGAGTCCTTGGCAAATAGCACCTGATCATAGCCTTCACACTTCACAGTTAAAAAAAACAAAGCATTCTGACTCTCCTGCTCTCTTTTTTGCCTGATTCCACTTCAACTTTCAGATCTATACTTAAAAGCAATTGCCCCAGGAGGCATTTTTTAAACCTCTAAACTGTGGAGATGTACCCTTTGACTAATACACACACACACACACACACACACACAGATACATACTCAGTACAGCATTTATTTCTGAAATTCAGAAATTACATGTTCGATGTTTGACTCCTTAAAACTGTAATTGCAATAATTCTACTTGCCATATGACATAACTGATACCAGACTAGCCTTTTCACCATAAACAGCCATAAAATTGGACAAAATCTGAGCCAACTATTTTTATACATCAGACAACATGCAACATAGGATTGTGATCTTTGAGAGAAAGGGAAAACACAAGGTTAGCCCCATGTTTGTTTGCCCTGGCTTTCTTCTTGGGAATACATTCCAAGCTGGTGCACTCACAGGTGGATCCCAGCAGAGCAAAGTGGTCTTGCTGAGCTGAAAAAGGTGTGATTGGAATATAGTGCTGCTGAAGGGAATGAAAATGGCCCAGAGTCTGCATGGGAGTTTCCAGTGGGTTCTTGGCCAAGGGTTGGGCTGCACCTACACAGGGAGAAAATCCACAAGGCCAAGGAGAAAGTGCTTGATGCAGGACTGAGAACCTAACAGAGATGTGAAATTTTGTGTAGGACTGGAAGATGATGGAGGCCCAATCAGTGTGTTCATGGATTGGAAGACTCAATATTGTTAAGATATCAATTCTCACCAAACTAATCTGTAGATTCAATACAATTCTGACCAAAACCTCAGCAAGCACTTTTTTTGAAACTGGCAACTTAATGATAAAAATTATATAGAAATATAGAGGACCTAGAAAAGCCAAAGCAATCTAGGATAAGAAAGGAGAAGAATAGAGGACTAATACCACCTGATTTCCAGGCTAACCATGAAGTTACAAGCACAGTTGGCATTGGCCTGTGGATACACACAGTAATCAATGGAAGAGAATAGAGTCCAGAAATAGATTCACAAATACGAAGTCAATTGATTTTCAACAAGGCTTCAAGGCAGCTTAATGTGGAAAAGTTGTTTAGTGTTTTTTTTTTTTTTTCAAGAAATGATACTGGAATGACTAGATAAATGAATGGAAAAGTGAGAATATTGATCTCTACCTCACATCAAATACAAAATTTATTTAAGGTGTATCATAGACCTAAATGTAAAAGTTTATATTGCAAACTTCTGGAAAATATGGAATAGCCTCACAATCTTATAGTAAGAAAAAAATTTAGCAGACATAGAAATCACTAGCTATTAAACAGAAACAAAAATTATAAACTAGACCTCACAGAAATTAAACAATTCTCTTCATTAAAAAAAGTCTTAAGAAATATAAAAGATAAGCCCAAAACTTAGAGAAATATTTGCAATGCATTTATCTAACAAAAGACTTACAGTCAGAATGTGTCTTCATAAACTCCTAAACAAAGCAACACAATTTTAAAAGTTGTAAATAAGACTTGAACAGAAGTTTCACAAAAGAATGCATAGGCATGGCTAATAAGCACATGAAAAGAGAAATGTAATTTGAAAAGCCACAACACAATAAGATGCCACTTCACTGTCAGCACCAAATATTGATGAGGATAAGGAGCAACAGGAATAATGAACTATTTCTGGTTAAGTGTAAAATGCTGTAACCACCTTGGAAAACTATTTAGTAATTTCCTTTAAAGCTAAATATACTTTAATCATATAATCCAGCCATTCCCTCCAGGGTATTTACTCAAGGGAAATAAAAATATACATTCACAAAAAGTCCATTATAGAATATTTGTAACAACATTATTAATTATAGTCAAAACAAGAACTAACTCAAGTATTCAAAACATCACAAATAGTGACATATTCATACAGTGAAATACCATCTGAGTAATAAAAAAGAATGGACTAGTGGTACATAAAAAATAGATGAATCATGAGAACATTAAAATAAGTGAAAGCAAAAGATGCTAGACACAGAAGAACATAGATTATAGGGATCCATCTCTATGTAGTTCTGAGACAGGTCAAACTAATCTATATACTAGAAATGATGACTGTGTTTGCCATGAGGGGTGGAGGTTGACTGGAAGGAGACATGCAGACACATTGTGAAGTGATAGAAAAGACATGCATAATGATTGGGTTGTTGGATATACAGATAAATACATTTGTTAGGGGTGCCTGGGTGGCTCAGTCGTTAAGCATCTGCCTTAGGCTCAGGTCATGGTCCTGGGATCGAGCCCTGCATTGGGCTCCCTGCTCAGAGGGAAGCCTGCTTCTCCCTCTCCCACTCCCCTTGCTTGTATTCCCTCTCTCGCTATCTCTCTCTGTCAAATAAATAAATAAAATCTTTAAAAAAATACATTTGTCAATATTCATGTACCTGTATATGTAATGTCTGAGCATTTAACTATATGTAAATTTTGCCGTAGTTAAACAACAACAACAACAAAAACCTCCAAGTTCCTTGTGGTCAGAGATATTGGTTACCTTATTTATCCTCTGAAATTCCAGGAGTGATAATACTTGGTATATATTGAGTCTTTAATAAGCACATGTTGAATGAAGTATTTTGTTTAAAAAGGAAGGCAAAGCCTAATCCTTATCAGTACATTGGATTCTACAGAGAAATCTGATGATTCTTCCTTTTTAGGGTTTATTCAGAAGACCCCCACTTCCTGGACTTTTGGTTCCTAAGATTCTCATAGCTCTAGACATGCAATTGAGTACATGAACATTATGTTCAAAAGAGACATGTAGAAGTGGTTTAACTATCAAATTAACGTAACCTTTATTAAATGGCACATAAAAGTTCATGACTAATAGCATTTATTTTGATTATTGACAAAGTAGATGGGATTCATGAGGAATAATTAAACTGATAGGAAATGTTCTGATTGGTCAAGGGGTCAACATTTATAATTAATGGAAAATTATAATAGTTCACAAAATGACATATTCCAGAATCAAAAGTGATCACCCTAATTATTTTGATGAGATTGTAAATGAAAGCCTAGGCAACCAGTAATGATGACACATTTTTATATAAATCATATGTACTGACGTATGTTAAGAAGAAATGTTTAAAATTTCATCCAATTTACATTAGCTTAATTTTTGAAAGGCTTGATCTTCAAATAATACATTTTCTTTATTAAGGAAATGATTCTAATCTTGATGGAATTTATTGCAAAAAAAAAAACAATAGACTATTTCATCAGTACTGAAGGCCTGAACTAAATGTCAGATTTTTATTACTTTGAATATTGATGGCATGTCCTATGAATTGTTTATCATGGGGATCAAGAACACCTTGATTATTTATGCTAATTTAAATTTTATTTTTCATGGGACCTTTACATACCCATATGTCATAACCTTATGCATTAGATAAGAAAACTATAAAAATAGCAATCTTGTTTATGAAGAAACTGAAACACAAAGGTTATCCGAGCTATCTAAAGCTATAGAACTACTTAATGATGAAAAGCAGGAATAGAACATGAATTTAATGACAAAAAGCAGGAATAGAACATGAATTTTCATGTGCCCAGATCCACCAGATCATAGTGCTTACTGCTTCTAGAATAACAAAAGCCCAAGCTGATACTAATTTCTACAATATCAGTGACTCCATAGTGGAGATTAAAGTCTTTCTGAATGAACACGTTCTTTGTTTTCTTTCAATTCAAGATGACTTTAAACATCACATCATTTTCAAAACATTTTTGGTGAGAACTATTGCACTTAACTTTCTTCCTCTTCATTTTAATCATCTCAGGAATAAGAAAGACAAAAGCTACACCATGGCCCATCTCCTATCCAGCTCTCTGGTCCTATTTCTCATTGTTCCCTGGCCAATTCTTCTTCTTCTTCTGTGTGTGTGTGTTTTTTTTTTTTTTTAAGGGGGGATTAGGGGAAGAGGGAGAGAAATAGAGAATCTTAAGCAGGTTCCACACCCAGTACAGAGCCCAACTTGAGGCTCAATCTCACAACCCTGAGACCATGACCTGTGCTGAAATCAAGAGTCGGATGCTTAACTGACTGAGCCACCCAGGCTCCCCTCCCTGGCCAGTTCTATTACCTAACAAGCAAGGAGCTATTGCTTGTGATTTTATAAGCTTCATGCTGTCTCTAGTCAATGTGCTTGAATGCAGGTTTTTCCTTTGTCTGGAGCGTATGCCTTTACCTTACCTGCCTGTCTTCACATGACAAAATACAGCTTCATGTACAATAAGGGCACAATCCATAAGCAATCCTATAATAACTATGACCCATTACATGAAAAACTACTCAGCATTATTTACCCATCTATCATCTATCTATCTATCTATCTATCTATCTATCTATCTATCTATTCATCTACAAAATTACAATGGTAGTAGGAAATATTGATATGAATTGCAATAAAAAAGGTGAGCCAAATAGGAAAAGAACAGTAGGATGTCTAGTATATATTAAATAAAATTGAGGAGATTTTTACCAATGATAGATGTGATCTAAGGAAAATTAAATACAGGAAAAAGGAAAACTGAAAGCGCTTCAAGGTGGGACTCCAATTTCATGGTAAAGGAGGACATTAAGTGTGATTGGGTCTTACTGTACTCATTACCACATATCTCTCAATTTCTTTCTTCTGGAACATAGTTGTATTGTACTTCCACCTTCTTTTTCTTTCTTTCTTTTTTTTTTTTTTTAAAGATTTTATTTATTTGACAGAGAGAGCACAAGCAGGGGGAGCAGCAGACAGAGGAGAAGCAGGCTCCCCACTGAGCAAGGAGCCCGATATGGGATCACGACCTGAGTCAAAGGCAGCCACTTAACTGACTAAGCCACCCAGGCACCCTTGTTCTCCCGCCTTCTTGAAGTTAGCTGTGGGCATGTGACATTTTGGTCAATGAAATACATTTCATTTTTGGATGAACACTTGAAGACATAGTACAGGTTTCTTCTTGTTCCCTTTCCCTGCCCTGATAATCATGGAAACCTGGAAATAGAGTCATGCTACACCTATGTTCCTGGGTGGACTGTTATAAGAAAGTGAAACCTTTGTTTCATCACTGAGATTTGGGGGTGTATTTCCTTCCGTGGCCTATCCTGACTAAGGTAGCAATACTTTATTACTCACTGAAATGAATCTAACAGAAATAGGTTAAAAAGTTCAGTATAACAGGGGCGCCTGCGTGGCTCAGTCGGTTAAGCATCCAACTCTTGATTTCAGCTCAGGTCATGACCTCAGGGTGGTGAGATTGAGCCTTGCCTCCAGCTCCACCCTGAGTGTGGAGCCTGCTTAAGAATCTCTCTCTCCCACTCCCTCTCTCACTGCTCCTCCCGCCCTCCCCACCACCCCATGCACAAACACGTGTGCACTCTCTCTAGAAAAAAATTCAATATAACATAATTGAAAAGCATGTAAATTTTGTTTCTAGTGTCTTTATAACTACTGTGCACATGTGTTATACAGTGAAATTGAACAAGGTGATGCTTTGACAGTCTAGAAGCATTTTTTCCATTTTCAGAAGAAAGCATGCTCGATATTTTTTTTGGAATGTATCTCTTCTTGTAAGGGAGACCTAATGAGTGGGAGAGTGAATGGCCATAGTCTCTTCAGTTCTCCCTATTGCTTCCAGAGTGGAATAGAGTGTTTGTGGAAACAATTGGCAAAGAGGCCTGGAGAAATTTGGTCACTTGCAATGTTTCTGTTTATGAGAAAGTATGTGCAAATTGCTCCGTAGCACCTCTTGCTTTGTATTTTCCTTTCCTTTCCTTTCCTTTCCTTTCCTTTCCTTTCCTTTCCTTTCCCTTCCTTTCCTTTCCTTCCTTTCCTTTCCTTTCCCTTCCTTTCCTTCCTTTCCTTTCCTTTCCTTTCCCTTCCTTTCCTTTCCTTCCTTTCCTTTCCTTTCCTTTCCTTTCCTTTCCTTTCCTTTCCTTTCCTTTCCTTTCCTTTCCTTTCCTTTCCTTTCCTTTCCTTTCCCTTCCTTTCCCTTCCTTTCCTTTCCTTCCTTTCCTTTCCTTTCCTTTCCTTCCTTTCCTTTCCTTTCCTTTCCTTTCCTTTCCTTTCCTTTCCTTTCCTTTCCCTTCCTTTTCTTTTTCTTTTCTTTTTTTTTGTTTTTGGTTTTGTTTTTATAATTTCTTTCTCTATCTTCTCTCCCTTCTAGCTATCTAAAGAAAATAAGGAGAGATAGGATTTCTTCAACAGAGGAAATCATTGGACCCCTCTCCAAACTCACACCTGTTGCAGTGGTAGGTCTTGTAGGAAACAAAACACAAAACCTCAAAACCTCCCTCTTTTTCTTGTCCCAGACTAGGTAGGAATGCACTTACTCATTTTGTGGCTATAGGCATTATTATTCTCCTCAGGTCATGACTTCCAGACAAGGAGAGAATTTATATCACAAGTATATTGGAGGTCTTCATGATCTCCAGGCACTTAGTAGATTACAGGGGAAGGTATAGAGAGCTGTCCTTTTTCTTTCTTTTGGGTTATGCATATAAACCTCAAATGTTTGCCCTCCACCATTTATTGTACACTGACTTCTGCTCAATAGCAGAACTGGTTTCCAAGTTAGTGTATATAAATATCACCTGAGTAGTTTATGAAAAATTCCCTGGCCTCTCTCTAGGAGATTCCATTTGTAGGTTTGAAGTGAGTCCTAGTAATCAACAATTTAACCAGCACCACCCTTTTTCCCAGAGAGGCTCTGAGACAGGTGATCTGAAAATAGCTCATTTGGAAAATTCTAGGTTAGAGAATTGGGTTTATTGTTTTACATATAAATTATTTTCATTATGTTTTATCATAAAGCTTGACTTGTTCCCAGAGGAAATATATAGACATGAAGTGAACAACATGTGTTCTCAACTGCTTTAATTAAAAGAGTGGCATGCAAATTTCAGTGCTATTAACAAAAACAAAATGGATTTGATTTTCTGGATAATTGAATATGTTAAAACTTCAGTGCTTTTCTTCTATGGCTTAACTCTATAACCTCTGCATCATTTTCATTTTATAGGTACTGAAATGTATTGTAAATTCCCTCACAACAAAAAGAATGACTTAATGTTTTAGGAGGTGTTTTTTTTTTTTTTTAATTCTAGCACCAAGCATAAAAACTGGCATAAATAGGTGCAAAATTAAAATGTTATATATTACTCTAAATTGACATCAATCTTTTCCATAAAGGAAAGCATTCATTTTATGATGGTAGATAGCTCTATATGACAGAAACATTTCTAAGCATGCCATATTTCAGGGAATGAACACCTTCCCCCAAATACAAATGAAACATATGAAGGAGAAATCAAATACCAAAGGTAGGTCACCTTGTTTTTGCAGTTATTATAGTAGTTTACAAACAGGCACTTCTGCTCCTGTTCCAAGAAATATGACTAAGATATCTGTCTGGATGATACCATTAAATGGGAGTACCAGTAGTCTCTATTATGCACACCTCGATTTCTTATCATCTGTTTTCTACTTATTCTTTCATGAAACAAGCATTATGGATCTATTGTACAATGATTACAGAAAAGATAAAAAGATGAAAAACAGCCTCAAAATGAATTCTCCCCCTAAAGCTGTTATGATATAAATAAAAGTAGTCATAATGCAAAACAATAAGTGTAGTGGTCAGTTTTCAAGATGGCCCCCAGTAATCTTCACCTCCTGGTTTTTACATCTTTCCATAGCCCTCTTCCATGCCAAACTGTGGCTCTCTGTGTTACCAATAAGATACAGAGGAAGTAAGTACATGACTTCTGAGGCTTACTCATAGAGGACAGTGCAGGTTCCACTTTGCTCTTTCTTGGACCACTTGCTCTGGAGAAAGCCAGTTACATGTTGTGAAGACATGTAAGCAGCCCTATGGAAGGGTCATGTAGAGAGAAACTTAGGCCTTCTACCAACAGCCAGCATGGACTTACCAGTCATATGAGGGAGCCAGGGTAGAAACCAATCTTCCAAATCTAGTAAAGCTTACTTCTTGACTACAACTCCATGATAGACCCTGGGACAGAAACACTTTAAACAATTCCTGAATTCCTGATCCATAGAAACTGTGAGATAACATAATATAAATAAATAAATAAATAAATAAATAAATAAATAAATAAATAAATAAAAGATAATAAATGTTGTTGTCATTTTAACTTTGCAATAAGTTTGTAGCAATAGATACCCAAATAATAAGCAAAAACTCCTCTAAGAAAAATCCAAAGTATTATGGACGTTATGAGAAAATGTATCATGGAAGAGAGAGCATATCAGTCAAATCTTGAAAAATGATAGAATTTAGAAGCACAGAGATGAGAAAGAAGGTTATTCCAGGTAGAGGAACTGGCTATTCAAAGCCAGAGAGTGATGTGCAAAGAGTATTAGGCAAACATCAAGTAGTCTTGTTTGATTGCAACATAAGTCCCTCCATTTATTTCAAGGTTTTGGGTTTTGTGGGGTTGAGTCTATACATAGGGATATCTTTTACTTGGAGCCAAGAGAGTGTTGAACATGTGAGGCTGAGCATAAAACTGAGCACAGTAAGCTTGGCAAGTCAGAGAATGTAGATCCAAATAGGTCACCAAAGCAAGAGACAAGCCAAGACATGGGAGAACCCAAGGACAAGGAAATAATGAATGCAAAAGTGGCTTCTATTCAGAATAAAGAGGCTATTGTTTATGGAGTTTCTCCATGAGCCTGCATGTGACTCGACATATATGCAAACTAGTCCCGTTGAAAGAATTGAGGGAGATTCTGACTACAGATTCAAAGATCACAAATAAAAACCAAATCCAACAGTGTATATAAAGCAAGTAGGCTTTATTAAAAGAATATGAGGGTAGTCTAACAATGGAAAATCTGCAAATGGACTTCACTATAATACTGGATAGAAGAACAAAGTATAATTATGTTAATTGCTGCAGATAAAAAAGTCTCTTGATAAAATTCAACATGCATTTATGTTAAGAACTCTCAGAAAACCAGTAATAGAAAGAAACTTCCTTAACCTGAAAAAGAGTAGCTATTATACAAACCCTAAAAAACATAATTTTTGTGGAATATTAGAATTATTGATGGAATAAGACATCAGCTAGGGCAATGTTTGCCATGTCAACAGAAAATTTAGAAGTTTAACATAATAAAAGCTTATTCCTCATTTATATCACAGATCAATGAAGCTGTCCCTTCATTGGAAAATATACACTCTCTGGGAGAAAACCTCAGGAAGACGAGAAAGTAGGTTTTCTCTGTATCTAGCAGTTGCTGACAGAATCTTCCTTTTGCAGTTACCAAAAATCTATTCCACTGTTCATACACAGAAAATATACTATCTTGTCCTCTCTGGTGAAAAATTCAGTTCAAAGTCAGGCTTCAAGGAGGTATGCATTCCTCTGCATTAGGTCTGGATGGGGCTCTTTATCATTCAGTGAACTGTGAATTAAAAAGGCAATTCATATGCTCCCTTCCACCATGACCTCTGCTGTCACCATGGAGGAACAGGGATAGAACAACTGCAATAAACACATCCATTCAGAAAGGAAAACTGGGGGTGGGGTTACATACTCATCACTTGTTCAAAACAATGATCGTATCCTGCTGGGCAGGTATTATGAGGTCCCTCTACCCTACAGCAGAGGAGTTCCTTGGTTAGATCCCAATTCTGCTCTTTGGGAGGAACCATCTTGTCCTTGGCACTATTAGAAATTCCTTTTTGCCCATCATCCTCTATACTGTATCTGAAACAGTTAAGAAGTTTATAATCCTTAGGGACTATATAGAAACTGGATCCTGCTTTCTGCTTATTCAATTCAGGGGACTTGAGGTTTATGTTAAACTTCAAATAGTCAAAGGCATTTTTAGGCCAGTCTTGCAGTATCTTTCAATTTGGTTATCTCAAAAAATTAGTAGAAGAAAAAATATGATAGTGTCTTACAAAGCTAAATTTGTGCTTACCATAAGACCTAGCAATTGTACTCTTGAGGATTTATCTTAGAGGAATGAAAACTTATGTTCACTCAAAAGCCTGTTTACAAATGTTCATAACAGATTTATTCATATTAGCTGAAAACTGGAAATGATCCAGATGTCCTTCAACAGGTGAATGATTAAACAACTATGTGGGATCTTCATGCCTTGGAATACTACTCAACAATCAAAAAGAACAAACTATTGATATATGCACAACAAAGACGGATCTTCTATTAGTCTCCTATTACTTCTGTAACAAATCACCACAAACTTAGTGGCTTAAAACAATAAAAAATTATTCTTTTACAGTTCTGGCAATCTGAATTCCAAAATTCAGGTATCAGCTAGGCCACAGTCCTTCCAGAGGCTTCAGGGAAGGGGGTGGAGGGTTCTGTTCCCTTGCCTTTTTCAGCTTCTCAAGACTGCCTGCATCAATTGGCTTACAACCCCTCCCTTGTATCACTTCAACCCCTAGCTTCCATTGCCACATCTCCAACTTCTGTGCCTCCCTCTTTTAAGGACCCTTGTGATTACTTGGGCCCACTTGGATTATCCAGGATAATCTTCCCATCTAAAGATCCTTAATTTAATCACATCAGCAAAATCCCTTCTGCTTGGTGAGATATCTTATTGATAGGTTCAAGGGATTAGGACATGGACACCTTTCAAGGTGCAGAGAACATTATTCTGTCTACCACAGATCTCAAAGGAATTAGGCTGAAAAAAATCCATGCACAAAGGTTACATACTTTATATAGCAAAATACTGTATAAGCAATGAAGACTAAACTCAAGAATATAGCTCAAATAAACTAAATGGATTCCAGAGTTAGACAAATCAACCACTTTGCCAAAGGTAACACAAGCACAGAATTGCAGGCTCACTGTGTACCTTCTGCAGTCAGGTCCATTCCCAAGAGGAAGGACAGAGAACCTGAGCTCAACATCCCCAGATTTTTTTTTTAAAAGATTTTATTTATTTGAGAGAGAGAGAGAATGAGAGAGAGAGAGCACATGAGAGGGGGGAGGGTCAGAGGGAGAAGCAGACTCCCTGCTGAGCAGAGGAGCCTGATGCGGGACTTGATCCTGGGACTCCAGGATCATGACCTGAGCCGAAGGCAGTTGCTTAACCAACTGAGGCGCCCAGGTGCCCGCGACATTCCCAGATTTTCTAACTTGCTAGTCACTCCATCCCTCCAAGTGTGTTTTGCCAATCAAGTACCCCTTGCATGAAAAGAACAAAACATATAGGGAGGAATTGTTCTTCCTAACATCTGTAGTATTTATTTTAAAAAAATCGGAAGAAGGTGGTAAGACTGCAAGAAGTACATCATGGAGAGCTTCAATGACAATGCCTAGATTTTGGACTTCTGAGGATGGGAAATGGAGAGCAATGTGGACTCTAATCAGGTGAGGGACCAGTTCAGAACTCCAACAGGTGATACTGCGATGAGTATAGAGAAGGATAGGGGAGGGAGGAAGTGAGCAAGAAGATGATGATCATTCTTCAGCCCAAACTAGGTCAGTGACCACAGAGAGGGAGAGAGCATGGAAGCTTAGGAGTATATTCTGACGAAATTGTTATGGAATGTTAACTTTGTGCATTTTGATTTAAGTAGCCCCTAGCAGAGTACTCAAAAAGTTGTGTTAGGTGAGGAGGAGAGAATCATTAAAAATGAAGTTAAGATTTTAATGATTTAGGGAATATTGGTGCCATTAATATGAAGAAATTAGGAGATGTGTTAGTGAATAAGAGAACTGACAGGGTTTTTGACAGTCCTTGTCAGCCTGTCTTCATCTAGCCACATCTTCTGAAATGGATCTGTTCCCAAACAGGGGAAAATTCCCCCAAGTATGTGCATAGCTGAGTGTTGGCTCATGGCAGGGTTACTCACAATATCACAAAAGCACAATTTTATATATTTTTTAAATATTTTAGTTCCAGACATACTTTACATGTAGATAGAGGAAGTATTCATGTATTATTTTAAGGGCAAAAAAACCCCTCATATCCCCTGAATATCTCCTCTTATAATACCTGGTGTTTAAGATTTTCAGTTAAATTTTATATTTTTCTTTCATATACATCTTTTATATTTTTCAGAGTTAATTTTATTCTCAAGTATTGTAATAGTTTCTCTTTAGATGATAAATACAATTATTGTATTCATTATAAATGATAATCACTTATTGTCAGTCTTTAGAAAAGCCTTGGTTTTTGTATTTTATGTTAAACAGTACTCTGCTCTGTTGCTCTAAGAGTGTAGCTGGTCAGAGTAAGTTAAGTAAGGCAGGATATGAACAGAGGCTGGACAGGCAGAGAGGAGCTCTGAGGGAAGGAACTTGTGTTATTTCATTTTCTTAACTTTCATTATCCTTTTCTCATAATCTATTAGTAATCAGCAAACATTAAAATATTGCCATAGATATACCTGAATATGTGAAAGACAGAAAGGGTCTTTTATGACTGTGGGTTTCTGAAAACAAGAATCGATACTCTGAGGTATAACCCTTGAGACCTGTGCTGATATGTGTGGTCCCTGATACCCTACATAGGCAGCATAATGTGAGGGTTCTTTGGTCTCAGTTATCTTTGGAGTTCTTTGCCTTTTTCTCCCAGGGAGTGGTCATTTTGTGGAAATGAATGTATGTATCTTTTTCTCCCCAACTGGACTGTGGAGAAACAGTTTCTAATCTCATTGTCTTCACTATCACCACCACCACCATTTTCATGATCACCATCATCACCATTATTGTCATGATCACCATCATACTAATACCATCATCATACCATCATCACCATCACCATCATTAACACCACCATCATTAACACCACCATCACCACCATCATTATCACCACCATCAGCACCATCACCATCACCACCATCATCATCATACCATCATCACCATCATCACCATCATCATTATTATGGCAGCACCAGCAGCAGGAATAAATAAGACTCTGTGTGTATTGCTTTCACAGAGTATCTCATTTAATTCTCACTAGAAGCCTTTGTTCCATGGGTTGTTATCATCTCCACTTTACAGATAACAATCTGAAATTTTAAGTATTTGCTCAATATCTTACAGAAGGGTTGGAGCTGGAATTTGAAAACTGTCAGTCTGAATTCAGTGCCCTTGTGCTGAAACACTGATTATATAGCCTCAAAAGAAGTAGAAGTAGTTTATTACTTAAATGATAAAACCATCTACATGTTTCTAATATCATGCAGAGCATTTAGTAGACACTCAATGCATGTTAGTTTTCTCCCTGTTTCCCTCTCTCTCTCTGTCTGTCTCTCTCTCTCTCAAGAAGGAAAACAATTACTATTGAAATGAGCAAAAACTTGCCACAGTCCCATATTTCAGAGATATGTGAAATTCAAAGGCAGGTGCTCAGAGATAAAAAAAGCTTTTCACGTATAATTTAGATATGCAAAATAAGTACAGAGTCTGATCTGTGATGGAGATTCAGAATTAAATTTGTCTGCATTGTAAAGTGATGGATTTTGGAATTTAGGAGCCCTGGATAGCAATCAATGGGGTGTGGGGTGAGGACCCTGGCTGAGTATCCCAGAAGAATTGTGTGTGACATCTCTGAGGCAAAGAAGAGAGGGACATAAAGGAAACAATGACTGGTAAGGGGAGAGGTGAGCAGAGAGAAAACCCAGGTAAGAAAAATGACCAAGGAACATTTTAGGAGCGTTAATGTCTATTCTTCAAGACTAAGTTGTCTCCAATTATGAAGTATCAGAAAGTGTCCTTGCTGCACGCTCCTACCACTGGTGACACCCAAAACTTTAGTAAAATTAGTCATGGTCAAAGCTGTAGACAGTTCAAGTTTCCCCCAAACATAAAGGAAGATGGATGGCACACCATGTAGGATGAAGGTATTGAAGAAAATGATGCCTCAGAGCTAAGAGTAAAAATTCAGGACCTGGTGACTGTAGAAAATCAGGCTATTCTGTGGACTGCTCTGGAGTAGACACAGATGCCTTCCTTTTCCCATTAACATAAAGTAAAGTGACCTTTTATATCAGAGTGAAAGGGGAATCCAATCCTGTTGTTTCTCTGAAAGGAGACCCCCTAGGAGGCAGCTTGCAGGATTATCCTCATGCTGCCCTTCACATTGCCTAACCAGGGGCCACCACACAGGAAATGCACCATAAATACTTGGGGAATTGACAGGTCTTGGTCTTCAGCAGCCTTGAAGGAGGACGGTGAAAGATTTTGTCAAGATAAGTCCCCTAGGAATCAAGAACCTAACTCCACGCTGTGTCTAAATGTCTGTTTCCTTCATGCAGTGGCAGCTTTTTCTTTTCTCTTTTCCCTTTATCCTGTAGGGCAGCCCATAAGGGGAGCTTATGGAGGCTGAGGGGACGAGAACCATGAATAACAGTAAGACCCTTGATCCTTCTCAGCAAAGGCGAGTGTGCTGGGGCATTGCCCAGCTCTTTGAGAGGCAAGGGGCTGTTATGACCCTGTTCTGTAGAGACAGCAATCACACACTGCCATAATTCCATTAGTTAATGAATACTTTAAGAATTTGTCCATCGTAAAAATACACTTAAAATTAGTCAATCAATTATCTCTACTGTTAATGTTTCATCCTGTTTTTAAGCCTAGGTTTTTAACTGAGACCATACAGGAAAGATATGATTAATTCTTGGATTTAAATCTTCATGTGACTATACAGTTAGGTTGAGAAAGGAAATAACTGTTTCTAATTCTCAGTATGAGGTGAGTGTGTCACTTCTGTCCACCCTTGCCCATGGCAGAACAATGATTATTGTGGTTTTTCTTGCTGAGCCTGGACTCAGCTTCAAAATCCTACTTGACACAGGAAGCCAGGAAAACACTAGCAACCAATCAGTTCCCATCGGTGGAGGTAATTAACCAACATCTATCTAATGAAAGAAGAACTTGATTTAGGATGGGGAAACATGAATGAAAAACTAATTTCTTTCAGTAGCTGGCTGTGACTTTAGGTAAATTATTTAACCTCATTTGGCCTATATTTCTTATCTTTAAATGGAAAGACTTCAGTGGCATTATGCCATATGAACATTTAACTTGTGCAAATTCAACTGTATATATTTAGCAAATAACAAGAACAACAATAATAATAGTTCTCTTACAAGAAGTTCTCAAATGAATATAATCTACTTTCTCTGGTACTCAACCAAAGAAATAGTGACCTTCTCAATGTAGTAGGAAAATCTGGTTGGACTGACCTCATGAGGAAGGTAAAATAAACACAAATCATTTATTTTTTTTTAAGATTTTATTTACTTATTTGAGAGAGAAAGAGAACGAGCAGTGGGAAGGGGCAGAGAGAGAGAGAAGCAGACTCCCTGATGAGCAGGAAGCCCAATGTGGGGCTCCATCCCAGGACCCAGAGATCATGACCTGAGCTGAAGGCAGACGCTTAACTGACTGAGCCACCCAGGCACCCCAGCACAAATTATTTATACTACATTTTGTAAACCTTTAAAGAGATTTTTGAAGGTCAGTGTTGATCCTCCACAATTTCTGCGTAATGTGCTGATTTAAGGATGACCACCACTCTAGTAAGTAACAGAGCTAACAACTGCTTGTGAAGTTAAGGGAATGAGAGGGGGCAAAAAAACCTTCAAAGTAAGAAAGTATTGCCTAAATACAATGCCACAGTTTGGTGGCAACAGTGGCAGTAATAGGAAAGCTCAGGTGCCCTCTGTGTCCAAGAGAACATCAACACTTCACTAATGAGAAATCATTATCCACCCTTACCACCTACAAACTGTTGTGTTTGGTTTTCCTTTGAGTTTAAGAAGTGATCTCTCTCCCTGTGGATTTTCTCATATTCTCACACATCCATGTCATCCTAGAGAATCTTTACGACAGAGTCTCCCCTGCATCCAATCAGTTCAGATCCTGCAGCTGTGGTTTAAAGGTGACACTGAGGAAGGGTAGGAAGAGGGGTTAGAGGTGAGTGTGGACAAAGACACGGCCCGGGTGCTCAAAGATAACCTGGAGATCCTGGAGATAAATTGTACAAGAGGGAAGACTCAGGTTAACCCCTTAGCACATGCAGTGAGAAGAGAAGAATGGATTAGCTTAGTGGTGCAAAGTCTGGGAGTTGTTCGGTGATTGGCAATGAATGGGGCTGGTAAAATTCAGCCAGAAGCATAGCTTAGGAAAGATGGACCCTGAGGATGGAACATCAACCAGACCACCATATCACCAAAGAAATATTAGGGTCAATTGCCAAGGAGTAGTGAAATCTAGAAAGGAAATTGGAAAGGGAACCTAATATCGACCCAAAGAAGCAATATTTCAAGAAGAGTGGCACAGGTAAATCAGTAGTTCCAGAACAGTCCCTGGGATAAGATTAAGTGACTCGGATTGTTGTAAAGCCCCATCTCAGAAAGTTCAGGGGAGTTACCAGAAAGCCATGATGGATTAAGAAAGAAGTCCACTCTGGCTGTCAAGTTTTCCCAACTGAACCTAGCCAAGATAGACATTAGTCTAACATGCCAAAAGTTTGGGGGATGAAATCAGAACATGGTAACCATTAGTCACTAATTTCTGTTACTGCATATAAAACAAAGATTATTATAACAATCTAATTGTTGGTCGCATGGCTTTGGATTCATCAGGCAGACCACAGATCAGGTTCTGGAGGCTTAGAGAACAAAGTTCTTGATAATCAAGGTGGGGTGGACCGTGAGGCCAGTGTGGACCTCCCTATCAGTAATCCCATTGTGCTGGTCACAAGGAGGGACTGTGATTTCCAGTTACATCCAAGCTTTCTTATTTATAAAGTGCTGATTTACTGTCATCCAAATGCCTGTCCAAAGGCCAGACAATATTAGGAAGGAGAGAAACCAAGGAATATTAGGCAAAGAAACTTTAAGCACTCAGTCAGAGAAGCATCACATGAGATTTGAATATGAGAGAGCTATCTCCAAGCCCCTGAAACTTGTATCTTTCCTTTTCTTTGAAGATAGCTATTCCTGAATAGAAAGGGTGTGTGTGTGTGTGTGTGTGTGTGTGTGTGTGTGTGTGTGTGTGTG
>NC_058405.1:176089178-176184480 GCF_002201575.2 Neomonachus schauinslandi | reverse complement strand
GTGTGTGTGTGTGTGTGTGTGTGTGTGTGTGTGTGTGTGTGTGTGTGTGTGTGTGTGTGTGTGTAGGGTTTGGTTTGGTTTGGTTTGGTTTTGCTATGCTATTGATTTTAAACATGATCTGGGTACTTCTGTTTTTTTGTTTGTTTGTTCATTTGTTTGTTTGTTTTAATGCTAGGGCTCAAAAAACATTGAAAGGCACAAACTTATTTCCCGCAATTCTTTTTTATTTTCAAGACCTCTTTCAGTTCTGTTTTTTTGTTATCATACTAGAGGATTTCAAGTCTACTTAAGTTACCTCAAAGGAGAGTTAATAACATTTGAGTGTTTTACACACACACACACACACACACTCCCTCTCTCTATCTCCTCTGCTTTTATGATTTCCAATTTCCACCGCAAAGAAATTAAAGAGTTTTGACAGAAACCCTAACTACATCTCAGTGGTGATCTATTAAATTTATGCCCAGACAAAAATGTGTGAAATCATATTTTAGAAATTTAAATTTTATTAGGCCATTTTTAATGTGTATTTTTTTCCTTTTATCTTTCTGAAATCTAGTCTCTCTTTTCGTTCAATGATTCTTCTAACACCACATTTGAAAATGTTACAGATTTCACAGAATATGTTTTTCCATTTGCATGAATAGGTCTGTTGCAAAAGAGATACAGCCTATAGGGAGCACAAAAAAAAGGGGAAAAAAAGGTCTTGCCTTTGAAGACTAGTTTTAATGTGTCATTTCACGATTCATTAAAAAAAAAATGTGCATAGAGAGAGCCAATGTTCTCCCTGTCTCATTTTGCCTGTTATCAGAGATTCCCACATGTGTAGAGTGCTGCTTTTAGGAATTCTAAAGATTGAGTTAAACAGGTTTCAATTAAGTAGAAATGTCCCTGAGCTGGAAGTGAACACACAATGAACAGGCAAACAACACAAAGACCATACAGATTCTGCACGAAAAGCTTGCTCCTACATGTGCCTCCCAGTTCATTGCACTCAACATTTAAAGCTGTAATGATTCATTTTTATTGCTTGAGTGTTACCAGATATGAGGACCATATTCACCACAGTGGTAAAAACCAAACATGAATAACAATGATAAAAGGACTTGGCCATAATTGTCTTTCACCTAAAAATAATACTAGCAAAAGAAGTGCCCTCCTCTAAAATATCCAAAGGAGGCATTAATTTATGTTTTTTAATATTTATTTATTTAAATCGTCTCTACACCCCACATGGGGCTCGAACTCACAACCCCAAGATCAAGTGTTGCATGCTCTGCCGACTGAGCCAGCCAGGCACCCCAATATTTACCACAGTGGTTTTTAAACAATATAAAGAGACTATTTGAAAAAAAAGTGTACCTTACTGGGACACAATTCTGGATAAGTGTGACCTTGTTAGAGTTTAGTAATCCACATTTTAACAAGTGCTCCAAGTGATTATTCAGACAATTCTTGAATACCAACTTGAGAAATCCTGCCTAACTTGAATGCTTCATGAGGGACAGTTGTGTTGCTTCCAGGTCTAATTTTCTAGAATACTTTCTTGCTACTAAGACATCAGCATGGTCCAATTACCCCATAAGGCTAGAACTCCATGGAAACTTACCCCACAATAAATGAAAATGAAGGATAAGATATGAAATATCTTTCTGAAGACTATGCCCAGTTTTCTTTTGGTCTACCATCTGATATATTTTAGATCTTGTTCTTTTTTAAGATTTCCAAATTAGCATTTTTTAAAATAAAACATTTCAAAGCACTTTGATTTTAATGGAGTTCTCCAAGATAAAAATTTTTGAAAATGCTCTCGTTTCTGTCAGAGAACTTGAAAATAACCTCAATTTTACATAAATCTTTTAATTCATTTGTTATTTCTCCACATTCATTAGCAGGTGGTCTTTATGCAAAACTCATGAGAAAGGAAATATTTGTGTTAATTTTTCTCTATTCTACTGCACGTAGCAAGTTTCCATGCTTACATTTCTACTGCATTTTTTGAAAAAAATTGTATGAAATAAAAACAACTGTAGTAATACTAGGGTGTGGCAGTGGTAACTGATATTTTTCCAGAGCAATTACTACATTCAAGACATGGGGCTAATCACTTTGTATATATTATCTAAAGTATTTATCACAACAATCTCATAAGTAAGATAAAGCTTCATTGTAACTCACAGATGAGGAAAACTGACATTTAGGGAGGTGAACTTGTCCTGATCATAGAGATCACAAATGACACTGCATGGACATGAACTTCAGCCATGTGCTCTAACGCCCATTTTTTAAACCATACGGTGGTCCATCTGCAAGGGCTAAAATAATTGTTGATGCAGTTAAACTCTGCCTCACACTGTATCTATAGACATTAAATCAAACATCTTCAGCTGATAAAATCTGCTAGAAACAGTTCATGATTTTAATTCTACTCCAACATCGATAACTCACACAATACCCAAAACAGTAGTATAGAAATTGTTGCACTCAGCGACAATTATTGTAAATAATTTTTTAAAATGTTTCTGAGAAACGTGTTTCATCAGTGGCAATATGGCAAATGTCTCCCTTATTTTTCTTCACATCACTGGCTCAGGTACCTTTTAATGGACATCACTGAATTTGTTACCTTGGGATAGAAAGACAATTTGAGGAACAGGCAGCAGAGGAGACCACTCATCCTGAGGCCAAAAGAATCCCTTTCCCTTCCTCCACGACTGAACAACATCTCGTCTCATATTGGAGGCAAATCTTAAAATACAAATACCACAGAATCCCCAAATATGGGCACAAGTTCTTGTCAGATCTTAATTTATGTTTCAACGTAGACGTGGGGAGGAGGACAGGGTTCCATGTGTGGAAGAGAGGAGAATATGACTGGATTGCAGGACAGAAAAATTACATGAAAGAATATAGAAAGAGAAGAATCTTACATAGTTTTCTAGGTAACTAGGACTCCTTTGCTTGACCCCACAGAGCAGCTTCTAACAGTTACCTCCACGAAAATATTCAAGACTTGGATGTTGCTAGCTCTGTCCCTTGGCTTTTTTGTTTTCACAATATGCATTTAGATATTTTCCTCAGGATGATAGGAATCTTTTTATCACAATATCAGTATCTTTGTATAAGATACAACTCAATGAATACGTTTGTCAATTAAGGATGAGGACAAGTTGGTCTTTTAGTTCTTTTTTCATCAAATGAGGACTATGTAATGATGTAACACATTTTTCTCTCTGCTCAGGCTCCTAGGCTATCAGAATATTTAAAATATCTTATCTCATCTTTCTAGTGCAATTATCTTTCCCTGTCTAACACTTTCAGTCACATTTTTTTTTTTACTTTAACAGACCTGTGCTAACTGTATCTGTTTCCCCAAAATTATTTGGAATCCTTTAGAAATTTGGGTGTACACATGTGTACACATGTACTTGTATGTGTGTATATAATTTTCACATATATGCAATTTTGTGACAAGGCAGGTCTATGTATAAAATAAAATATGTGAGGCAAATGGAAAATACTCAGTCATGTAGATAGATAGGTGTCGAGAAGATAGACATGGAGATATTCTAGATACATTACAATATAATGTGCAAGAAGAGATAGATAGACTGGCATAGAGATAGTAGTACTTTACTAACAGAATTCCTTTGTGTTTCTTCAGTGTATCTAAGAACATGTACTATTTGGTACAATTTAGAATTTATAAATGATTGCCAAATAATTGTTATTTCATATTTGTATTTCAAAATGCAGTGGTGGTGGTAATAATCTGAGGCAAATCTTTTAACTTTGTCCTTAACCATTACTTCCTCATCACCAGCTGTAATATAGGATGATCAGAATTTGTGATGATGGTAATTTGTCTTGATAGATGATAATTTTATCAGGGTAACAATAAAGAGAAAGCTTGCTCTGTATGTCTGAAGATTTTCCTCTTTTCTCCTTTGTAGCTCGTTTGTAACTTTCCTATTAAGCTGTGGCATTTTATGCCTCAGAGAAGAATGAGCACTGATATTTGGATGGTTTCATTTTCTATCATTTCATATAAATTGAACTCATTTTCACAATCTCTGAAGAATATGCTTTTAATATGTGTGTTATATTTTACTGGTATCCCAGTTCAAGAGAGATGCCTTTGAACCTACAGAATAAGTAAAATAAAATAATAAATAAGTAACATAAGAAATAATAATAAAATAAATAATAAAATAAAGCCTTGTTTTTGTGCTTATCTTCATATCACTCCAAAATTTGTAGGTGATGGTGCAGCTAGAAGGATACTCGTTCTAACTGGATTTTACTAACCACAATCTAACTAATTAAGGTTTAATCTTTCCAGTAATATGACATGTGTGGCTCACAGTAGTCTCTCTCTTGGTCTGAAAGACTTCTGCACCCTAAACTCTAGAACCCCGGCTCCATTTTGAGGCCTCTTCCAACCCGTGGCAGACTCCTTGTCAAGAAGGGATTTTGCTAAAGCTGCCCACACAGGAATTCCCACATCACTGCCAAAGCCCACCCCTTGCTCATGATGTTGACTGAATTTCCTATTGAAATGGGTATTTTTCACTGTTTCATGGGGTCTCTTCTCTCTTACAACCAGTAACGTGATCATTTCTTTACCTATCAATGGTGAGGCCTTTTCTTTTCCCACAGTTGATTCCAGCTGCTTGTTCAAATCTATGAAATTTGTGGAGGCAGAAGGTATGGAGGTAGAGATGGGGGTGGCTGAATAGAGCTCAAAACCCTCCTCTTAACCAGAATTCATGGTATTTCATTCAGTTCTCTAACACTAGAATCCTTTTTTCCTTCTTTTGCTCTTTCACTTTGGGGGATACATGTCTTTCCTCTATGCCATTACCACAATCCTTGTACCCACTCCTATGTCCATATGTTACCATAGTCAGTGGCAAAATTTCCTTGCTGGTAGGAGATAATTTGAGGTACTTCAAAAACAAGTGGCACCATTCTTAAAGGTTTGTGAAATAAGCTAACAGCCAAATGGATCAATACATGTTGCTTCATGCCACGAAATTTCAAGCATAGCTATTCAATAAGTATTAAACAAATGCTGGCCGTGATTAAATCAATCCTTCAAAATGAAAAATTAAATTGTTTTTAAAAATCCAGTCTATTCTTTCAGAAGTCATCATTTTGGAAGAGCCTGTTAGACTGGAATAGGAATGCATAGGACTTTTTAAAGGGTCTATAAAGAAATACATGCACAAAAACATGTAACAACGTGTAGCCATAATAAAAGGTATGAAGCTCTACTCTGCTACAACTATGTAAACACAATGTATATGTTTGTGTCTCTGTGTCACATGTGAAGCAGGTAGGGGAGGACAGTGAGGAAAATTAAAGTTTTGTCCCATAAGCTTTGATATATACTTCTGTACCTTCTATAAAGGAAAGCTTGTCGCTTATACAATTATTTGCAAACATGAGCAGCACGTATAGGAGAAGGAATCTAGGATTTACAATCAGAAGAAATTGGATTCAAATCCTACATCTACCACTTCATACTGCTTTATTCTGTCAGCTACCTTAAATTTTGAGTTTTTGTGAAGGAGACAATAAAAATAAAAATCTTGTGTCACAAGATTATAGTAAAGATCAGAGCAGATGATATGTGAGTAAACCCCTATAAATATTGTGTCTTTATTGTTATTATCATAAACACTTTGTTGTTTTTATCATTAATACTACCTTGATTTCTTCTACCAGATTCTGAAGAGTTAGGTTGTTTCATGAAATCATATATATTATTTATATATATTGGGATATAAAATCTTTTACCATTAAAATCAGTTTCAATGTTAAGGAGTAAATTATCAGCTCCTTAATAATTACAGGGAAAAATACAGGCATATAGGGAAAAAAAGGAAGAAAAGAGGGAATGAGGAAGAGACACAGGAAAAAAGAACTCATATTAACTGATTGACTATATGCCAGGACACTTTTAAATGTGTCCTCAAGAACGTGAAAGGTTATGATATCATCTCTTTTGACTCTTGTAGGGGAGGAAAAATAATTTTCCCTTTACCCTTTTGTGTTCTTAGCTGAGATCCCTGTAATACAAGGCAGATTAACAAGGGAAAAACATATACGTTTATTCACATGTGTACCTCACATACACATGGGGATACTCAGGGAAAAATGAGTAGCTCCCCAGAAGGCTTAGAATGTAGAGTGAACTCCCATCTTCATAGGGAAAGGAAGTGGAGATGTAGGCCTCTTAGGGAAGAGGGAATGGTTTTAGGAAAGATAAATGGACCCTTAGAAGAATAGATAGGAGGCATGATAGTTTGTGACAGTTTGTCTGGGTGTGGTGTCAACTTCTAGCCTCTTCTCCCATGACAAGATGACTCTGGTTGATGAAACTACTGGAGAGGAGATTGATGACAGTTGCATTCATCAGAGGAAGTGCTAAAGACATCCTTCCCTCTCACTGAATATGTTAGTTGTGGAAGAATTTCATTTGGTAGGGGAACATGTGTAATGTCTAGCCCTGTGGATATTGATTGGATATCACTGGTGTGGATAGAGTCATTCCCAGAGAAATTTACCATATTTGGGGAGGGTGTGTTGGTGGGGTAACACTAAACTGAAAAACAAGTCACATGAGCAAACAACCCTACTAACATGAGTTAATGAAAGAAAATTCCAAGACTGTAAGCCCTATGAGGAAGAGACTATGTCTGCATGGCCACCATTATATCCCCAATGCCAGGCATGGGACCAAAGCCATCAGAAGTTCTCATTACCATTTGTTTAATGAATGAATGAATGAAGAATGAATGAATGATGAATGATGAATGATGAATGAATGAATGAATGATGAATGAATGAACGAATGAATGAATAAAAGCCCACCCTATGCCAAGACCAACAAAGTAATTTTATCAAGGGTGGAAAGAGATTCCTTCCTCCTCTTCAGGGCAATAACTTTCCATGTCTTAGTGCAGCTAGAACCACAATAAGGAAAGAAATACCAACATTCAGTAAGCTGGAAAGGCAGTGAGGGGGCAGTAGAAAGATACTAAATGGCTCAAAGTGTAGCAGACAAAGAACCATATGGGAGCAAAGAGGGAAATGATAATGGCTCTCCAAGAATATGTGTCAACCATCAAAGGAACTCTACCATCACAAGAGAGGGACTTGAGGTTTTGGGGTCCAGAATTCTAGTTGGTGGGGCCCAGAGCTAATGGCTATTCTTAGTGAGAAGTATTAACACAGTGTCTTGCATCTTTCAGGTCTGTGTGTCTTGGGAAACAAGTACATACATATTTAATTCAGTTAAAAATGACTTCCAATTGGCAGATGTTAGGATATTAGCTTCAGAACAGAGAAGTATTAAAATATTCACTAAATATATCAATATGTTGAACCGTCTGTGGGCTTTAAAATTGTATGGCATATTCTATTATGGAAATATGCATGCGATATGTTAGGTGAGGAAAGCAAAACACAAAACCATATGTACACACTGTGTTTACAACCATGGTAAAATGTACAGTTACAGGATTTTAGAGAGAGAAAGACCATATGATCATTAATAAAGATGTAAATATTTAGCATTTTAAAGCTTGCTGACTATTTTCCCTCTAAATTTTTATCTAGCAGGCTTCATTTTAAAGAAACTGGTTGTCCCACCTACTCAGTCATAACACACATCACATGATGTTCCTGGATGGGGGTACACTGTGTGTCACTCCCACAATGACACAGAAAAATCATCATATAGTCTATAATGGCTGTATCATCGAAAATGAGTGATTTACCAACAGGCATATGGGCTAAGGAAAATGGCATTTATAAACTTTAAAATGAATTTCCCTAGACAAGCTTTATTGTTTTGTATTTAGGTTACATTAAGTCAGCTGTCAACTAGACACTGAAGTTCAATTTAACAATATTATTAATTAGGTAGACTATTTCATAATAATAATTTCTTGCATTTCATTCAGAATCAATGAATTTTACATCTTTACCTTGTTAATCATTTTCTTCTTAATAAAAGAACCAGGACTTCCAGTCTGGAAAGAAAATCAAAAAGGTAGAGTAGAAATACAATTAACAGTAGTACTTTGCATAGTTCACTACTTTTCTGTGAACAGATGTTCTGTTAGTTGGCCAGACTACAAGTGCGTGAGTCATATGAGGAACATAATTACTGAAAGACTTTATGACAAATAAAATTCTGCTCTTGTCTTGCAAAGACTCCTCCAGAAGCGTCACACATGAATGGTATTCACTTTTTTTTTTTTTTAATTTCCCTAACTCTTGGTCCCATAGCCCTGAACTCTCCTCTCTTTGTCCACCTCCCAGGAGTGGGGAGAGTGGGGAGAAGAATACTGGAAGTAAAAGGGCTGGGAAATTGGGTCAAATCTAGGTCAATGGAAATTTGTCCTGGAGGCCCCTCTAAGTTCTGTCACCTATGACTGGTCTGACCAGCCACTTTGGACAGGGTGATCAGGATTTGGAACAGAAAGACAAGAAAGGAGAGGTCTTTTTCCTTTTCCCTATTCTCATGCATGAAGCTGTGCATCCTAGGGTGATATAGGGAGAGGTGTCAAAGAAAGAGTGGAGGTAAATAGAAATACCAGTCTATCCCTGCTCAAGAAAATTAGCATCAATTGCTTCCCATATCTCTGTCTTTCGATTAGCTATGGATTGGAGAAATGCAAATCAATCATAGCTTTCCTGATCACACTCCAGTGTGATCCTAAGACCTCAGTAACTCCTCCCAACCAAAGGAACCTCATCCACCTTGATGTTTAAAACCCTTTCTGTTATTACGGGTATCAGAAAATTCCATGGACTCATTCAAAAGTCATAGCTCTACACGTTTTACTTATCCCAAGCCTTCTGGGGGGATTCTTTCCACAGGAATAACTTTATACATTTAATTATTTCATGCTATATGCAGTCCCCAAACTTTTGCCCCATGTTTTGTAGTTTGTGCCATTAAATGACTCTGCACTGCTGATGCATTAACCATCTACCAGCAGAGCATTCTTAGCACTACCACCCCTTCTCAAGTATCAGTATCAGAATCCCCCAGTCCTCACTAAAGACTGATTAAATCATGTGATTTCTCACAAGTTTCCAGGCTGGTCTTCTTTACCATAGTATGAGAGGAGAGGTTGGTGAGACTTGCCTGCAGGATCCCAGCTGTTCATAAGCCATACCAAGGGATGGTAGTACCATCAAGAATGGTTGCAATGAGAAAGTCCCACCGTTAGTCCAAAAGGCCAGTGTTGTATCTTATAGGTACACCAGATGCAGTACATTCAGGCCCTGTTAGCAAAGAGGCCTTGGCTAGAAGCTAGGGTCCCTTGGAATTGATAGCAAAATTAAAACCTGGGCAGAAGTCAACATATGCCTGATAACTTAGGCCCAGTGCACAGTGAAACTACCAAAACCATGATAAAAATCCATATTGGATTTGTTGGAAGATCAAGGAGAAAATACTTTTCAATTTTGACAGATTTCCCCAAAATGGCTTCCAGTGCTTTCCATTCTCCCTCAGACCTTCTTCTACCTACAACCATCACAGCCTCTGTGGCAAAGACTATATTCCTGTCCACTGAGGTTAGGGAATAAGATACCAGGATTCTTATCCAATTTGTCTTACTATCATGTCTTGTTGTCCACAGCACATGGTCCAGCTAAATACATGGGTCATCCTGCCAAGGAACTTACCTGATTGTATGTCCCCTGCCCCAGTATTGGCTCTTTTTTTTACAGATCTGGACTCCAGGTGTTACCTGAACCAGAGGCATCTTAGTGTGGGTCTTCATGTTCCCTATCATCTCCCCCCCAACCCAAGCCTCACGATTCCAAAAGCAAATATGTTCAGGTTGAAAGCAAGTGTGTTCACATAATATAACATTAAACAATTCCTACAAACTCATTTTATTATTACTATTACTATTATTATTATTATTATTATTTACTATTCTACTTACAGTTACCTCCAATTTATTGTCAGAAGAGTTGCCCTTACATTCATAATTACTCTTTAAAGTTGTGCTATTTTTCTATGGCTGCTAAAAAAAAAAAAAAAACATTTCAATTAAGGTTGGAATGTATTTCCTACTATTTTTTCCCTTTATGTAGCTTACAAGCAATGATAGATTGATAGTGACTGCATCTATTGCTGTGGTATGAAGACTTCAAAGGACATTTCCAAGCTGGAGCAAAGGGTCCCAGGACAGATGAGTGATGTCTACTGTTGGCTCAAGGGGAAATTTTTGGACACACATACCACATAGTTGCCATCTTTATCTTAAATTTTTCACAAGTAATTAATTTTAAATATTTTATTTACTGATAAGATACAATTATAAGATCAGAGGTAGGCGAACTATAGCCTGAGGGCCAATTCCAGCCACTGCCTATTTTTGTAAATAAAGTTTTATTAGAACACAGTCACATTCATTTGTTTACATGTTGCCTATGGCTGAACTTGTGCTATAACACACACACTGAATAGTGACAGAGATTGTATGGTCCATAAAGCCAAATATATTTGCTATATGGTGCTTTACAGGAAAAAAATTGGGGCCTCCTGCTCCAGATGAAAGCTAAAACCACCTGCTTTATTCCTTCCTTCCCAGACCTTATGGCTAAGGCCGCTTAATCCCCTTGTGCTGGCTCAGCCTCACCTGGTCTTTAGTCAAATGAATTTCATTCAACAGTTTAGGTGACTCAGCATCAGGTTAATTCATGACCTCAAACCTTATTCCCTCCCGTTTAATAATTGACATCATCTATTTTCTGTAACCAGATTGCCACTTTGTATTCTAATTCCTACAAGTCTGGAGTATTAACATCTCCCCCTCTCCACTGCCTGCCTATCCCATCTTCCAGATACCAGCCACCTATCTGAAACCCAAAGATCATTCAACACAATTCTGGTGGCTACCAGCTACTGCTACATATAATCCATGGCTTCAAATAACAATCATTATTAGAACTCATGTATCCATGGGCAGCTGTTTTGGCCTGGGCTTATGCAGGAATCTGCAGGTCAACCAGGGACTCTGCTTCAGGCTGGGCTTGGCTAGAAAAGTTTAACTGGGCAGCTCTGCTCCATTTCTCATTCTCCTCCTAGGATCAGTGGGCTAGTGTGGGCATGTTCTTGCCCTTGTAATGGTCTAAGTACAAGAGAGCCAGCTCAACCACACAAGTGCCTTCCAAGCCTCTCCTTGCTTATGTCTGCTAACAACTCATTGCCAAAAGCAAGCCACAAGGCCAAACCCAGAAACAAGGGGTAAGAACAAAGCTCTATTCACAGAGGGAGGTCTACAAAATTATCTGGCAAAGGGCATGAATAAAATCATTAATGCAATCTACCACAAGAATGCTCTCAGAAGAGTCAAATGGCCCCTCTGTCCAATATCTCCATCAACATTTGCCAGAGCTGAATAAAACCACTGTATATTGCATCATAGTGCACTCCTAGGAAATAAATGCAGGGTGACATTCCAACTCCTTTGATCCTTAATTCCAAGCCTTGCATAAGAGGTGGGAGAAAATAGAATTACATCTTAACCCCAATTCTGCCATCAGCAATGATGTTCTTGAAGTACATAAGCCTTTTGGAAAGTGCTCTTCTGTGTGAAGCCCACTTGCCCATTGGTCAGAGCCACAGGCTTATCTCATGGTACATGTAACCACAGTGATGATACTAAGCCATCAGGCTGAGTTGGCAATATTTACCAAATCAGTAAATGCAAGTAGCAACTGCTTTTTTTTTTTAAGTTTTTATTTTGAGATAATAGTAAATTTACATGCAGTTGCAAAAAATAATATGTAGATACTGTATACTACCCTTCACCCAGTTTCCCCCAATGGTAACATCTTTAAAAATCTATAGTATAATATCACAACCAGGATATTGATGTTGATTCAATCCATCCACTTTATTTAGATTTCACTAGTTTGACATGCACTTGTGTGTGTGTTTAATTTTATGCATTTTGATCACATGTGTAGATTTGTGTAACCATCATCACCATCAAGATGTAAGATACAAAACAGTTCCATCAAGTGTCTATTTTTTAACTAGTCTAAGATCAGTGAATTTTATAAAGGAGCTCAGAGGTGATCTCAGTGTAGGACTTTTTAACAGTCTCAAACATTTGGTTTATGTCATATAGGCATAGCCTCTGTCAGACACAGGATATTTGTCTCTTTTTTAAACAGGTAATTGCCTGTTAAATGAGTCACATAACTACTCTCCTCTCAAGTGACCATGGAGTGCTTATACAATGTGTATCTTCTTACAAATCTAATAAGAGCTGTGTAAAATGAATTAAAAAGTGTTTCACTGAAATGCTATCTCAAGGAAACCCAGTACTGCCCATTAGATTTGAAACTGTGAAAGAATCTGAGACACATTGATGAGTGAGCCCCATTTAGATATTTTCTAAAATGAGATTGCTTCAGTCTTGCTATTGCTGATCTAATCAGAAATAATTCTTTGGCCACACTTGTTGTCTTGGCTCTGAAATGTCAATTAATGAATTACTATAACAAATAACTTGGGTCTCCAATCCTTACCAACATTTATAAATGGAAGACTTGACAGAGGACTTGATGAACATGGAGTTTCATGGGACTCATCACCAGAGAGGGTGCTGTTTCTTCCCACAGACTCCACTTGTGACTTTTGTGAATCAAGATGCCAGAAAAAATGTGGTCCTGACAGGAAGAATTTATGGATTTGCTGCTGTGTGCCCATTAAGCATGTTGTGTTAGGACTAGGGGGAATGTACAATACACACAACTCTGCACAATACAGCCTACTGTACAAGATCTAATCGGAGAACTGTAACACCAGCAGGGCTTTTAACCAGTCAAGGGGCTTACAATATTTTTTTTAGCACTAGAACTTTTTGTTCAAATGTATCCTTTAAAAATATATTTTAAAGGTGGTACATAGACAATCTAAAGAGTCAAATAGTCCTACAGGGTTTCATGTAAAAATAGCAGGTTGCCTTGGAATTAAGCATTCTTGAGTCTGCTAAATTCCCTAGTGTCTAATTTCTTTTTGCTCTTATACTGTTTTTCATTCTCTTGCTCTTTATGTTTTCATTCCTTAAAAAAAAACTCTTTCTTGTCACTTTAGAGTTTTGGGAAGAAGCAGACACATAAGTATGTTTACTCTGCCATGATTTACCAAAAAGTTGTGTAATCTTATTCTGAATCCCTAAAGCCTAAAGACTTCCTCTACATTAGGGACCCATCTCATCCCTTTAGAATCCCCATGAATTATTTCCCCCAAATCCTAAAGGCTCCTTGAAACATTGCTTAAAAAACCAACACTATAATCAAATCTCAGCATTTTATAGGTGAGGAAACTAAGACTCTATTAAGTAAAGTGAATTGCTTAAGACCCCATACAGGGTAGTAGGCAAACTTTGACCTACAATCCATATTCCCTCTTCTAGACAGGTGCTCCTTTTTTTTTTTTTTTAAGATTTTATTTATTTATTTGAGACAGAGAGAATGAGAGACAGAGAGCATGAGAGGGAGGAGGGTCAGAGGGAGAAGCAGACTCCCTGCCGAGCAGGGAGCCTGATGCGGGACTCGATCCCGGGACTCCAGGATCATGACCTGACCCGAAGGCAGTCGCTTAACCAACTGAGCCACCCAGGCACCCTCCTTTTTTTTTTTTTTTAAGATTTTATTATTAAGTCATCTTTAAACCCAACATGGGGCTCAAACTTAAACCCTGGGATTAAGAGTCGCATGCTCCCCTGATTGAGCCAGCCAGGTGTCCCTGCATAGGGACTCTTTCTATTATATCACATTGTCTTTATTTAATTCAGGAAACAAAAAAAAAAACACAGCTATGAAGACATTATGATAGGGATCTATTTGATCTATCGGTTCATCATTTATTCTTTTATTAAGCAAATGTTATTCTTTTATTAAGCAAATTAAACCTGCTCTGAACTGGGTATTGTGCTTGACATGGAAGATAAAATAATAAATATAACATGCACAACCTTTTCCTTCCCAGGGTCCACACTCAAGGACACAGGATCATCATGAGGCAGTCTGTAGGCCAGATTTGGCCAGCAGATCTGCTTTTTTTTTTTTTTTTTGGCCAGCCCATTGTTTTACAAATATATAAATTTATTGCCAATATTCAGAAGTTGAAAGATTTACATTTAAGGCAATCTGGCAGTCTAGCTTCTCTTGAGGATTATAGATGTGAACAGACTGAGCTTTTAGCCCCATCTGATATCAGTAGACCAGAGTGAGATGTAGCAGTCCCTTAGATTAAGCCCTCTATACAGCCACCAGTCCATTTCTGTCCTTGATAGTACCTGCCTTCCCCTTGTAGAAATTGGGTTTTGCAGTTTCTTCCCTAGTGGTTTTCCACTTATGCTCTGGGAGTCTTAGGAGTTCTGATGTGAGTTTCAGCATGTCAGGTCACAGAGGTTCCTAAGTCAGACCTAATGGATTCTAACAGAAAGATTTCCGAAAACTTTCCCGTTTTACATTTCACACATCCTTTTAAGGTTTTTCTTCACTAAATGCCAAAGGGAAAAGCAATTGAGTTCCACTCTTTTACAGTCAGTGTCTCAGTGTGTAGTATAGACAGTAATTATTGTAAAAGCAGGAAAGGAATCAAACTCCAATATTTGATCCAGGCTTCATGGAAGGAGTAGGGCTGAATCTAACCCATAGATAGGCTAGAAAGGAGACAAAAATTTAACATGGAGGGAATTATAAATAAAGGTGCAGCAAAAGGAATAGGCTGCATATCTTATTAGAAAGTGTTTAATAAATGCATCAGGCCACTTTGAGTATCCTAAAATGTGTCAGTAATATATAAATAAACCATTTCTAATCGTGAATCTATCTTCCAAAATATAACAGGAATATGAAGAAAACCCCACCAACTTTATTTACCATTATCAGCTAGATATGTGGACTCTCAAATACTTCTTTGAATAACTGCTCTGGTTTATGTGTGAATATAATAAAATGGGAGCTCATGGGGCGCCTGGGTGGCTCAGTTGGTTAAGCGACTGCCTTCGGGTCAGGTCATGATCCTGGAGTCCCGGGATCGAGTCCCGCATTGGGCTCCCTGCTCGGCAGGGAGTCTGCTTCTCCCTCTGACCCTCCCCACTCTCATGTGCTCTCTCTCATTCTCTCTCTCTCAAATAAATAAATAAAATCTTTAAAATAAAATAAAATAAAATGGGAGCTCATTTTCTAAGAAGCTTGGTGAACGGATATGTGTATCTAGAAAAGGAAGCATGACTTTATTTCAGTGAAACACTAACTCAGTAGTTGGTTGATTTTAATTAACATGAATTTATGAGTTAACCCTAGCATATAACCACTCTTGTTGGAAGAAATAAGGTATCACCTGTATTTTTATACTTAAAAAAAAAAACACATCTTAAAGATGAGAGGTCATTTGGTTGACTGTAGCTTTCAAATGTGAATGTTATTTGTTTTTTTTTGTTTTTACACTTTTAGGATTTAAATTATGAGGTCTCACATAGAGACAATTGCTTATCCCATTATAGGCTTGATTTTTAAATACTGAAATCTGCCTGCACTGCAGTTTACCTTTTTAATCCTTCTTTTCATTATTTACTTAGCAAAGAACTATAAAAGATTTTAAATCTCTCTCAACTCAAAAAGTCCATCAATGCAAGACACATTCTTCTACTTCTCTCCCCAGGTAACTACAGAGAAGTACATTGAGGGCCTATTTCATGGATTCACATATGTTTTTATAGTGCTATCTGCATTTAGCAATTTACCAAGAAGTTCCCGTGAAGATGCTTATTTTATGATGAGCCTCACAACAAACTTCCAAGTTAAAATTGTATTTTGCAAAACTCTTTTCACAGGGACTAAATGACTTGTTCAAAGTTCATTTCCTGGCTCTGATTTGGGGTCTTAACTTTCCTCAAGGGTTAAGTGGATGTTCAAAGTGTAGCAACTCCATGAGGTTGTTAAAAAGCCAAAATAAGATAATATAGGAAAGGTTTAGTATAAAAATTAGTGCCTAGTAGGGGCTTAATAAATGCTCATATTAGAAATAGAAAAAGGATTTGAACTTGGGTATTCAATATTATATATGATTATCTCTCCTGCTTCCTATTCTTTGATGTTGCAAATGTGTTACAGAATCTGGGACTATGTTCAGACTGAACAGGACCCAAAGTCACAGTCACTTGTGCCTTGTGGTTTTCTGAGTTCTCCAGGGAAGTGATGGTCACAAATCAGACCCACAGGACACTTGGGCATGTAATTTGTTTCACCTCACAAAAGTTCTCCCAATGTTTGCTCATTTGCAAGAAGATGTAAAATAATGAAAATATAGACTTCCAGCCTATAAATGGTCATCTACCAAAAATGCATAATGAATGCATTTGCATTCAATATTTGCATATTTGAATCCCTGCAATACTATTTCTCCCCAGGGGTCATGTACTTTGGTCATGGTCACTTCTAAGAATGGAATGTTCACTATCACCTGGGCCAGTCTATCCCATCTCAGATGGTTCTATGGAAAGATGTTTATTAATTAGGGGAAAATTATATCACAAAGCTTCCAACCATTTGTGCTAGGTGGAATAAATTACATTCCTCTTCTTAAAGACATTCTTTAAAATTTGAAGCCAGTTGCACTGACTGAGTAGTTACTCCCTCAAGCAAACTATCCCCAAGTCATTCAATCATTCTTTTTTAGATGAGAGAATAGAAGAACCTCACCTTTCTGGTCATTTTTCTCTGACTGCCCTCTAGTACATCCCTATTATGTTTTATATTAAATGCCTCAAACTGAGTGTGGCCCCATAAGTGTGATCTGAACAATTACCTTGCTCATGCCAAGAACAGTTCTATATTTTGATTAAGGCAGCCTCGTAGTAGCTGCTGTTGGTTCCCATTATGCTCACATAAGTCAACTCACAAGTGTAAGCTCTAACCCCTTTCTCCATTGTTTTAAACACTGACACTTCCAGATGAAATCTATTCCTTTACACACATGATAAAGATTTAGAGACCCAAGACATCATAGATACTAATCAGTCCAGAGGTTACAAAGTAGCCCACAAACACAATAGATTTAGTGTGCACAGATTTGACACATCTGATGTGTAACAACAAATTGAAGCCCATCTCCAGGGGCTACATACATTGGTGCCTACAGTAGGGCAGAAAGACGACTCATAATTCTGAATGGCTGCAATCACCTATTTAGGCAGAACATGTTTGTTCCAGGTCCTCACACCTGACTCTCTTCATTGACTTTCCTTATCTGCCCACTCACTGAATGAATGAGCAGACCTATAATGGTTTCAAGGGCTTTCATCTGATTTCCCTCTACCTAGTCAACTTTATTCTCATTATCCCCAACACAAGTCTTTCCTTGTAACTTCACTTCTCTACCTATTTTTTTTCCTCCAAGATCTGGCTCAGGGCTCATGGCTGAAATACCATCTATACACTGATGACTCTACACCTGGCCACTCTCTCAAAACTCAGGATAGTCCTCCTCGTTGCTCCTCTTTCCTTGGTCATTTTTATTTCTGTCCCTCTTCTCTGTATATCTGTCCCACCTCACCCATGTCTTACTCTGGTCACACAGGACAGTCTTCTGGATCATCAGCTTGCCATGTCTTCTGTTCACCCAGCATAGTCCTCCAGGTTTCTCATCTGTCCTACCATTTGTGGTCTGGACCCCTGCTCTGCAACTCTTCTTGGTCATCTGTAACAGCCTTCCCGGTTTCACATTTGCCCTCATCACTTCTGTGTTTGTAGCTCTGTTGTGCATTTCTTCCTTTCCAAGATAGAAGTTCCAACTTCCTTCTCCTACCTTTCTTCATATCACTCTCCTCATTCAATGCCAGCTTCTACTTTTGTTCTCAAGACCCAGTGGTTTTCAAGTTAGGTTCCTAGACCATCATCATCATCATCATCATCATCTACTGGAAACAGGTTGGAAATGCACATTCTTGTGACCCACAACCAACAAATTGAATCAGAAACTCTGAAGGTGGGGCTCAGCTATCTGGATTCAACAGCCTCCCAGGTGATTCTGATGCACACTCAAGTTTAAGAACCACGGCTCTCTAATCTACCTGTTCTCAGCCTTGGCTGACATTTGAATCACCTATATATCCATGTCTGGGCACCACCCCAAACCTATTAAATCAAGTTCTCTGGAGGTGAGGCCCAATTACGGATATTTTTTTAAGAGTTCCACATGATTCTAATATGCAATCAGGGTTGACTTTAATCTGCCAAAATGTACCTGTTGTTAGGCATTTACTTGATCCCTCTGTCTGGGAAGCTCTTCTCTGTACTTCACATGCCTTGTTCCTTTTCACCCTTCAGGTCACAATAAAATTGCCACCTTCTCAGAGAGGCCTTCCCTGGCCATCCTTACTCCAAGAGCACTTTCTCCTTTAATATTCTCTTAATCTTACTAATCTCTAATTAAAACTATTTTACTTAACCATTCACTTGCTTATTGGTTCCACTAGGATATTGATTCCTCTGAGAACAATGACTTCTTTTCAAGGATGAATCCCCAGCTTCCCGAAACAGTGCTGGGCACATGAGAGGGGCTCAGAATATACCTGTTGTGTGAAGGAATGAACACCCCCACAAACACAACATGCTGTTTATTCCAAATCTGCTTTTGATGATGTTTCCCTTGCTGAAATTGTGTGCTTCTACTTTCATTATCTTGTATTTTATGGTCAGCAACATTCCCACAAACACCAGAACATCTGCTTCAGTTCTTTACCCCCAAGGGGCTCTTTCTTTCCTGAAGTCACCTATGACTCTGTAACATTATTTAACTATTCAGTTAAAAAAAAATGTACCATGAATACTTGCCTCTAATTTAAGTTCCTGAAGCACACAAAGTTTGTGTCTCTTTCTGTTCCTTATGTGGTGTGGATGGAGCACACTGCTGGGCATACAGGCATAGATGCTTTCTGAAGTGAATTGACTGGAGAAAGGAAAAAGCTTTCAGTCAATAGTTTTAAAAGCCATGGGACCATTTGAGAAAGAGAGAGAGACATATAGGAAAGAACATCTGGTTCAATTCAGATTGAATCTTTAAAAATAAACCCAAAAAACAAAAAACAAGGGCTAGGTGTCTAATTCATGTCCGTGTTTTGGGAATGTTGTTTCCAGTGTTCCCTCTTTCTACTCTAGCACTTTTGAAGACCTAGGTTTGTACAGAAATCCCTCTGTGCTCCTCAGTCATCTCTTGCTTTTCTCTCTGTACAGAACACTGAAACTGGCATTCACATCAGGGAATGCTGCTTAACCACAGGCAACATTTCACTGCAAGTAAGCTGCTACAGAAACTCCCCTTTTATGATGTTACATTAACTCTATGAGAGCAATCAGAGAGATCAGCTGGAAATCCCCCAACACTGAGAAGGAACTAAGGGGCTCCCACACTTTTCCTTGAAATGTCTTGCTGGGAGACCAGTAGGGCTCTTCAGCACAAATTAACATCCCCATCCTAAGAGATTGATCTGTTCTTCCTGGGGAGGGAATACTTGTTGGCTTTAGCCAGACAGAGCCAGAGAGAGGACAAAGCCCTCAAATGATGATCTAATACATTGGCATTAGGATGTTTTCATCTTTCGTCCATCCAGGCAAAGAGTCTCCAATTTCTATACCTTAGACTTCCTAATGAACCAGAGATGGAATTGCTTAGACATATTTACTCTTAAGGTGTGTGTTTTTATGCTTGAAGATCTACACTGACCCCAACAAAACTGTTGTGGGTTTGATACTATTTTACCTCTCTCGACTGAAGATTCTTTCTAAAATTTGAAATTTCAGAGGGTTGTGGGGATAATCTCTCTTAGTTCTCAAGAATCAAGAATAGGAGACATATTTGCCTTCATTTCCCTTCATCTTCTTTCTTGCACTAACTCTTCCCTCCCCCTTTAAAATTTATCCCTCCATCCAAGGAAACAACACTTTCCAGTGCTGCCTACTATATGTCTACAGCCTTTCCCCACCCCACCTGCCCTTGTCTGTAACTTCTCAAACTTCAGAACTTTCCTTTCACCACCTTCCTGGGTCATTTTCTTAAAGCATAGATACTTGCTAGAGCTAACTTGATAAACTACTTTGCACTCCACTGATGACCTAAAGTGTTGCCTTTCCCCAGTAACAGATTTGCATTTAAAGAGATGCCTTAACTCTCTATAACTCAAAGACTAAAAATAGGAATTTCTAGCACTATTGGAGATCAGAGAAATACCAGAAAGATTTGGGCAGTGGACAAGGACAAACCATGTAGTGGTGGTCTCAGTCACAACCCAGGGAGCCACCTTCTTTATGTCCTCTCTGAAGACCTAATTAGCATTATCAAATTTACCATGCTTTGTGCACAGCACCAATGCATAATTCTTCATGCACTCCTGGTGTTAGAGTCACTGTTCCAGCTAGCCACGCAGTGTTTGAAGACTGGTCATGGTGAATCTGGGAAAAGAACAGTAGATCTTTCTAGGCTCACAAAGAAGGAATTTATAAGAAGGGAAGATGGAGAACACCACCAGTTTAAAGACCTAGAAGATATACTTAGTCTACCTTCGGGATACATCGAAAAAAATCCAGTGAAATAATTCATAGGAAGTGACTTCTGGCAGATTTCAGCTCAGTTAACATGTATTTATTGATTGCCAATGCAAATTAATAATGATAATAATGAATAACTAATCAGTGGCACTGAATTAGCACTTACTTTGTATCATGTACTTCACTAAGCATTTTACATGGATTATTTAAATTAGAAATGTCATCAACCTTGTTGTTTCTTAGGCAATGGTATGCTAGGTAACTGGGGGAAAAATGCCCTTATTAGTAGCATTTGCTAATTACAATGGTGGAAACACTCCCAACAACGGATGGTTCCAGCTACCAACAGCTCACAAAATTTCTGAATATATAATAACTGGCCCACAGAATTCCTTATTGTAAAAATTGGCTGTCACAGCTAGTAGGAGCTGCTTCCAGCACACCACTGGTGGTATGTACTTTTAGGTCAACCTTTGTTAGGGTGACCAATTCATCGCAGTTTGCCTTGGACTTTTCTGGTCTTAGTATTTAAAGATCTGCTCCTAGGGAAACTTCCTGTCCCCTAATGGGTTTTTGGTCACCCTATCCTTTGTTACATTTGAGGAAATGGAGACCTAAAGAATTTAAGATATTTGTCCAAGATCCCAGATAAAGTAAGCAGGAGGACTGCTTCCAGGACCCAGGAGTCCACTTACGGAGCCCATGAGCTTTACTGCAGCAGAAGCGAGGACTTCCATTCTTCAGCAGAGATTAGCCCTGAGTGCAAAACATGATCATACAAGAGAGCATGTGTGCATACACATATATACACACAAACATCATAGAAAATATAAAACCTAAAGTGCTCTATGGCAGAATTAAGGTATATTTTATGGGGTACTTGGGTGGCTCAGTCGTTAAGCATCTGCCTTTGGCTCAGGTCATGATCCCAGGGTCCTGGGATCGAGCCCCACATCAGGCTCCCTGCTCAGCGGGGAGCCTGCTTCTCCCTCTCCCACTCCCCCTACTTGTGTTCCCTCTCTCGCTGTCTCTCTCTCTGTCAAATAAATAAATAAAATCCTTTTTTAAAAAGGTATATTTTATGTATATAAAAGAACTGACTAACTATAGCTCATTCAAAGATTGAGCTCAATCTCCATGTATTGAGATCCCCCAAAAGGAAGTATTCACAGCCTTCTGGGTTCTGCACTAACATAGTTTATACAAATCCTCCACTTTATTCAGTGGCCATAAGTGAAGCCAGGCTCCACTTCTCAGCATATGTCCACAGCAGTATGATCAATGCTACCTCTTTTAACAACCTAGGAAATTTCATGTGAGAAAATTCGCCTTTTCTTAATGATACAGTGTTGAATACAAGCTTCATTAACTACAACACAATCCTTCAATTTAGAAAATCATTTCTAATGAGCATCAAGATATTTATATGAAAAGTAGAGCTTTTTCCATCCTAGTTGAAACTCATGAAGTCTAGTATGTTTTTTGATAAGAACATTTTTCAAGAATAAGACTCATGAATAATAATGTTAATGTTCTATTATTTGTTAAGTAAAATAATGTTTTGCTTAGAAACTTCAGATTTTGTGTTTTTTTCATTTCTGATATAGGCTTTAATAAATGTCACTGTAAAGAGCCAAGTGATTTGTTTAAATTACAGTGAACATCACTTTTAAGCTAATAGACACATTTTAATGGGTAAAATAAATTATCTACTACATAGAGGTGAGTTATTCTGATTTTATAAAATGCCATACTATTCTAAAAGCGTTAGTAGAGTGCAAAATGACATTAATTCACAACAAGCAATGTTCCAGAAGAGTTGGTTCAATAGGAATATATACATATGAAAAACAGTGAGTCTCAACACCCATAAGCAATCTTCATTATCTTAAAAGCTTTCAAGAAACTCTTCCCAAATACTCTTTATTTTTAAAAAACAAATCTAATACATACCTCACCCCATTAACTTTGAAAAATAAATACATGTCAAATAGGGTTTTTTTGTGAGAAGGACACAAAATGAAGGAAACAGATATATTTAAGTTGAGGATCACAAAATAGTAACCAGAAATAGATTTAAATTTTATTTCACAGAGGAATTTATGTCACTGAGGTCTATTTCACTCTAAAATTTCAGGAGCCTAATAGTGCAAAAGGGATTTAGAAAAAAATCTTATAGAATGTTGGATGTAACCCTTGGGAAAAATGTCAAGTGATGCAAAGGGGTAGCAAAAGAATATATGTGACGCTTCGACCTCAGCCGCAGCAACTTCTTCCTAGAAACATCGCCAAAGGCAAGGGAAGCAAGGGCAAAAATGAACTATTGGGACTTCATCAAGAAAAAAAGCTTTTGCACAGCAAAAGAAACAGTCAACAAAACCAAAAGACAACTGACAGAATGGGAGAAGATATTTGCAAATGACATACCAGATAAAGGGCTAGTATCCAAAATCTATAAAGAACTTTTCAAACTCAACACCCAAAGAACAAATAATCCAATCAAGAAATGGGCAGAAGACACGAACAGACATTTTTCCAAAGAAGACATCCAAACGGCCAACAGACACATGAAAAAGTGCTCAACATCACTCAGCATCAGGGAAATCGAAATCAAAACCTCAATGAGATACCACCTCACACCAGTCAGAATGGCTAAAATTAACAAGTCAGGAAATGACAGATATTGGCGGGGATGCGGAGAAAGGGGAACTTTCTTACACTGTTGGTGGGAATGCAAGCTGGTGCAACCACTCTGGAAAACAGTATGGAGGTTCCTCAAAAAGCTGAAAATAGAGCTACCATATGATCTAGCAATTGCACTACTGGGTATTTACCACAAAGGTACAAATGTAGGGATCTGAAGGGGTACGTGCACCCTGATGTTTATAGCAGCGATGTCCACAATAGCCAAAGTGTGGAAAGAGCCAAGATGTCCATCAACAGATGAATGGATAAAGAAGATGTGGTATATATATATATATATATATATATATATATATATATATATATATACACACAATGGAATATTATGCAGCCATCAAAAGGAATGAGATCTTGCCATTTGCAATGACATGGATGGAACTGGAGGGTTATGCTGAGTGAAATAAGTCAATCAGAGAAAGACATGTATCATATGACTTCACTGATATGACGAATTCTTAATCTCAGGAAAGAAACTGAAGGTTGCTGGAGTGGGGTGTGGGGTGGGAGGGATGGGGTGGCTGGGTGATAGACACTGGGGAGGGTATGTGCTATGGTGACCGCTGTGAATTGTGCAAGACTGTTGAATCACAGATCTGTACCTCTGAAACAAATAATGCAATATATGTTAAGGAAAAAAAAAAAAGAAGAAAATAGCAGGAGGGGAAGAATGAAGGGGGGGGGATCAGAGGGGGAGACGAACCATGAGAGATGATGGACTCTGAAAAAGAAACTGAGGGTTCTAGAAGGGAGGGGGGTGGGAGGATGGGTTAGCCTCGTGATAGGTATTAAAGAGGGCACGTTATGCATGGAGCACTGGGTGTTATGCACAAACAATGAATCATGGAACACTACATCAAAAACTAATGATGTAATGTATAGTGATTAACATAACAATAAAAATTAAAAAATAAAGGAATATATGTGAGGGACGTGAGGGTGAGGAAGCCAGGGAAGAAAAGAGTGTCTCTCCAATATAAATAAACAATTTTGTGGTTTGCATAAAGAAGTAATTGGCTATTTTGTTTCTTTGTTTTGCTCAGGGGCCCAGAATTTAAATTGCTATCACTGATCTTACACATCTGATTTCAGAAAACATGGAAAGATTGGAAAGAAAAGGATAACATCACCTTAAAATAAAACTTAACAGCTCCATTTCTGGGATGCTTCAGGATCAGCTTTACCTCTATGCTACAAACAAGTGGATGTTCTAGAATCTTAAATTATGACCTCAGCTCAGATTTGGAATGTAGAGTCACTGTACCTCCACTTTTTATGCAAATTTTTTTTCTGGGAAAATTATTGAGATCTCTTGTTAATTTCTTAAAGTAGTAAGAAACAAACTGATGATTACCAGAGGGGAGGTATGTTGGGGGGGGAGGGGGAATGGATGAAATAACTGATGAGGATTAAAGAGTACCCTTATCATACTTAAAAAAAATGAAATAAAGAAAAATAAATGAGTTAATATTTATATAGCCCTCAGCTCAGTGCCTGACACATAATAAATAAAAATAATATTAGGGGAAAAAAAAGGAAATGGTAGTAAAAAGAGCCCTATCATAAAAAAAAAAAAAAGGAAGAAACTCAACAGTAGGGGGAACCTGATGACTCAGTGGGTAGAGCGTACAACTCTTGATCTTGGGGCTGTGAGTTCCAGCCCCATGTTGAGAATGGAGATTAAAAATAAAATTAAAAGAAAGGCAGAAAGACAGAAAGAAAGGAAGAAAAATATTTAAGAACCTCTGGTAGAATCTCTGGCATACGATTGCATCATATGACTCAGTATTTATGTATCCTTATTACATGCTTGATTTCTTAGAGATTTTATTTATTTATTTGACAGAGAGGGCGAAGAGCACAAGCAGGGGGAGTGGAAGAAGTAGGCTCCCGCTGAGCAGGGAGCCTCAAGCAGAGCTCCATCCCAGGACCCCAGGATCATGACTGAGCCAAAGGCATATACTTAACTGAGCCACCCAGGCACCCCCACATGCTTGATTACTTAGAAGATGTACAGTGAAGTTATTATAACCCTAGTTATATAGGTAACCCTAGTTATCTTTTTACTATATTTTAAGTTTATGATAAAAAGCTCACAAATTAAAGCAGATGGAATGAGTTGAAATATGAGAAATTCCAAAATGATTATTTAAATACACTTATTATACATTTTAATGATATTCTCAAACTGCACGAGTAACATGTTCAGAAACACGTGTACTAAATTTGATTTGTATTAGTGGTAGAGCTGGTCTTTGGTCAGAGGCAATCATGTGTATAACACGATTTTAGGGAAGTTATTAAGGTTAGCCTGAGTCCACAAATGCCCTATTACTTTGCTAGGTTGAAAAATTCTACCATGACAGATACATTCTTCTATCCTGTCTTCCTCTGTTTCATCCAAGCTGTACATATCCCTAGGGGGGGAAAAAAAATCATTGCATTAACCCACCAGTCGTTTACTAAAACCATGAAGAAAATCATAGAGCCCTACCACTGAAAGGCAAAAGGAAAGGGACTCTTGAACCAAGAAAGGGAAACAAAGTTTCCACTGAAAAAGGAGGTAATTATGAAAATGAAAGCCAGAAATGCTAAAGACAGGTCTCACTCACAAGTCCTTTACCAGCATGTCATTTATAATTAACAGAAAAATGCATCACAATGAAGAACAACAACAAAAAACCTTTAAAGATATACCATGTATTTTAAAAAAAAAGTCCATGTCCTGTTTTTTCTAGTAATTATACTTCAAACATATGAAAAAGATAATTTCAGCTCTTAAATTTTTAATGAATGAGTATAATCTGAGATATTACTGTATTTTCCTATTTTTATTCTCTTCTTAATTTTCAATATTACAGTGCTATGATTTTAGATTAATAGGACAGGTTAAGCTAAAGTAGAAACTGCCTCAAATCTACTTTCCAACCCCTCCACCTCTCACCTCTTGCTTCCAAGAATAGAAATTATTCTAAGCCATAACCTTTTAAAAATTAAAGCCATGTTAATCAGAAAGGAAACTGTCCAGATGCTAGACACAGGGAACTAACTAAAAATATCAGAGTCAAAAACAGAAGCTAAAGCTGAAACATTTGTGGTGAGAGCAATACCAGGTAGAGGCCTTAATGATCTGATTCTGAATCTGGTGTAGACCCCAGGCCTAAAGCACACAGGAAGAGGAGACTGGGGTTCCTGCAAGAATTTGGGAGACACAGGAAGCAATCAATAAGAGAACTGACATATGAGACAGAAGACATGAAAGGGAAATTTGAATTTTGATAAATTCAATCCATAGAAGAATATGAGAAAGATTTAAAAATAATTTATATTTAAAAGGTTAAAAGCAATAAATGGAGAAATATAAATGATACATAAAGAAAAGAACCACATATACAAAGGGCAGGAGATTTTTTTTTAAATAACCAAATAAGCATTTTGAAAATTAAAATATAGTCATTGAAAGAAAAACTTAAGGGATTGATTAAACAGTACACTAGACACAGCTGAAAAAAAGCATTATGAATTGAAAACCAGACGTGAGAAAATTATTCTGGCTATAACTCAAGATAAAAGGCAGGAGGAGATGTGTAGGCCTGGATATGAAGAACGCACAAAATGTGTCGAGGGAGAAAGATGTAAATCTCAAGCCAAATGAGCCAAAACAAAACTACAACTCAAAATATAATAGTGAAATGATAGAAAAGCAAAATGAAGAAAAGAAACTTAAAAGCATCTAACAAGAAAAGACAAATAATTACAAAGAAACTATAATTTGGCAATTTGGCAGTCTTCTCATAGAAGCAGAGAATGCTAAAAAGCAGTAGAATAGTATGTTGAAAATTCTGGGGCAATGCAAGGGTCAACCCAGAAATCTATATGCAGAGAGAGTATCATTCAAGATAAAAGAAAATAAGATTTTAAAATCCAAAAAAGGTTGAGGTGCCTGGGTGGCTCAGTTGTTGAGCGTCTGCCTTCAGCTCAGGTCATGATCCCGGGGTCCTAAGATTGAGCCTGCTTCTCCCTCTCCCTCTGCCTCTCCCCCCACTTGTTCTCTCTCTCTCTCTGACAAATAAATAAAAAAAACCCCTAAAACTCAATAAGAAAATTAAGCTCAGAAGAAAGAGGATATAAAAAAATGAGTAAAAAAAAAATAACCACGTAAACTCAATTAGTATTGATTATAAAAATCATAATAATAGGGGCACCTGGGTGGCTTAGTCATTAAGCGTCTGCCTTCGGCTCAGGTCATGATCCCAGGGTCCTGGGATGGAGCCCCGCATCGGGCTCCCTGCTCCGCGGGAAGCCTGCTTCTCCCTCTCCCACTCCCCCTGCTTGTGTTCCCTCTCTTACTGTGTCTCTCTCTGTCAAATAAATAAATAAAATCTTAAAAAAATAAAATAAATCATAATAATAATAACCAAAAGAAACCTCAAAAACAAAAAAAAAAAACAGCGATTATCATGAGATTTAATAAGGTGGAACAAAAAACAAAACAAAACAAAAAAGTGGAACCAAAATATAAGCTAATAATAAATGAAGGAGGAAAGAGGAATTTGGAGAAAAAATTTCCTAGGGCTCTTGATTTATTTGGGAGAAGCATAGAAATATAAATTAACTTTAGAGTTTGCTAACTATGTAGGTTAAAAATTTAAGTGTCATCTTCCTCTTCTTTTTAGTACTTTCCCCTTCCTTTGGTGAAAAATATGAGCTTAAAGACATTGGATGATATAGAGCAAGGTAGGTGTCTGTGCTGGAGTTAAGTCAGCTGCAATGACCTACAGTGTGATTTGGAGCCCAAAGAGAGTGATGAGTTTAAAACATTCATAGAAGATGTTGCCTCGCAAAGGTAGGATAAGGAGAGACATCTACACAGGAGGTGACCTGGTATGAGGTATCAGAGAACAAACAGTGTTAGGAGAGTGTCCACATGCACTGGGGATTAAGAGATGATTTGGCAATCTATGTGGAGACCTCAGCAAGGTGTCAGAGCTCAAGTGTGGTGAGGGGGGTGTCAGAGCAGGGGAAGTAGAGCCCAGGTGGATTGAGAGGATGTCTACATGTGTGAGCAGCCTAGCATGGAGTGTTGGCCTCAAGCAAGTGACGAGAACCTCCCCTCCATTTGGAGGGGCATCACAGGATGGGGTCATGAGCCCAAACAGGCTAAAAGGGGTATTCATACTAATGGATGGTTTTGAGTGGAGTTTCAGAACCTGGAAACAATGATATGTCCAATGGTATGTCCAGCACTGGGGGCTGGAGCCCCATGAGGGTAAAGAAATTATACTCATACAATGGCAGTGGGGGTGGCCTGGCACAAGATGTCAGAGTTTGGGAAGAGTGAGGAGGGTTTCTGCTCCATCAACAGTTTAACAACACTGGTATGAGACTGGTCACAACAAGGGGACTGGTTCAAGAAGTAAACATATTAAGAATAATAGGAGGTAGGTTTCTCACTGTTGGAGAAAGGAGTTACAAATACAGAAAGGGAGAAAACTGGGATGAACCTGTGCTGCCAGACTGGAACTGGAAGTATTGTTTTGATTGTATGGTTTTCAATTCATGGAGATAAATATAAATGTTTACATGTCTAAGTATATATATGTGTATATATATGTGTGTATATATGGATGGGTACACTGTGTGTACGTGTACACATATAGTATAGCCCTGCCCTAGAGCAGCAACACTCCAGTCATAACAAGCACTCCAGACAACCTGATTTTGGCTTTTAAATACCATTCATTATCTGTTAATGAAAGCAGGGATCCTTGGAGAAGTATTTCATTCCAAGAAGCAAAGATGATTAGATAATAGATAAAAAATAGATAATTAGGACTACATTAAAATGTAAACATCTTTATCATAAAGGCACAGTGAATAAAGTTGAACAAGCAAAAAACTGAAAGAAAACTTTTACAATGAGTAAAAGAAAGGAATCGTACCCAAATTTGAATATAATCCTATGTACCTGTAAGAACCATGTACAAGCAAGCATGTAGGAAAATGGACGAAGGACTTCTATAAGCAATTCACAGAGAAGGCAGTTCACAGGCAAACAGTTGGTGAAAAGTGGCATACTCTCAAAAGGTACCAGAAAATACAAATTAGTTCATATTTTTTGGATTTTCACTTCATAATTACTAGCTGGGCAAAATACTTTATACAATAGAAATGTTCAAAGTTGACGAATATATACAGCACCAGTCACTGCTTTCTCAAAAGTAAGTTGTTACTCCAACTTTGGAGAACAATTTGTTAATACCTAGCAAGTTAAAAATGTCTTTGGTCTAGGCCTACAGCTGCATTTCTAGATATATATCACAGGGAAATCCTTACAAATGTGCATCAGGAGACTTGTCAAGCATGTCCCTTGAAGACTTGCTTATAATGACTATATAAATGGAAACAACTTAAGGATCTATCAGTAAGAAAATCTATACATGTATTGTGGAATATAAGAGAATACTACACAGTGGTTAAAATGAACAAATTAGAACTATAAGTTCCCATATACAGATCTCAAAGGCAGCATGTTTAGTGAAAAAAAAAAAAAAGGTGAAGACTGTTGAACACAGCATGATATTTACATAAAACAAACACATAATTCTATAGACATGCACACACATGCTATTCAACTGGGAACATGCTAGTGTGGTAGTTTTGGGGTAACGAAAAAGTCAAAGGTTTGGGGAAGAGGCTTAATGGTGTCATTTATTTTCTTTAATGTTATATTTCCTTAAATTTCCTATAAAAATACATATATCGTAAGCAATAATGGCAATATTTTATGATTTTTAAACCCTGGTTTCTGGGTACTTGAGAATTTTAATACTACTCTTTATTTTTTGGTACTTTACCATGTTTACTAAATTAAAAGAAAATGTATAAAAGTTTCTTCATCCTTCCATCCCCTTACCTTGGTAAGGGTTAAAATGATGCACATGGATGAAGAGTCATGGTTAGTTCACTGGTGTATTTCTTATGGATATTCCTTATTAATTCACAACTAAATTTTCAGTTTTTGAAAACATGGTGTGAAATTGATAAATGCCAGTTATCCAGAGACTACATGAAGTAGTCCAGAAATTAGCATTCCAAGAAAATGCCCCTGGTGAGAAGAAATCAATTTGAATCTCCAGCCTAACACTTTCAAATGATCTAAATATTGTCTCTTATAATGAAAGTCCCAAATGAAAGTTATAAATTGCCAGTATCAGGAAGGAGTGACAAAGTTTAGGAAATATGTTATCGGAAATAGTTACCAGGTTACATAATAAAGCAAATTTTGCTGATTCATAGCTCATTATTTTATTTAATTGTAAGACATTGGAAGTTGTGGAGTAAATGGTAAACATTTGCTTCGGAGAAAATGCCTATTATTTTCTCATTCCTTTAATCTGATTCTGTAGGTGGTCAATTCCAATTGCTAAACTTGGCACTAGTAGTTTAATTCATTTTAAGCCAAGTAAAACAGGCAGAGGATAGCTAAATTGACATACACACACACACACACACACACAATTTTACTGTTACATCCACAAAATTTCACACTTTCCAAGAGTTATAATAGCTATATTGTTCATTGAAAAGATTCATATGGACCTCGGGCAGAGAGAAATAAGGGACTTTCCACTTGAAGGAAGGCTCTGGAAATACATTAACATCAAAACCAGGAGCAGAAGACGCTCCAGAAAAAATATGTTCATGCAGCTGGTGGGTGCAATGAATTTCCATGTTGGCATTCCTGATTGCTCAGTAATGCTAAACACTGTTAGGATCACAAATAGTTTAAAGGATTGGGATTCTCAGTCCCAGCAGATTTGGCGGTAGAAGAGTTTTTGTTTTGTTTTGTTTTAATAAAAAAGGGAAGGGACAAAAAATAATCAGCAGCAAGAAACAAAGGGCACCTATAAACAGTTATGAATTTGCCATGTTGGGCTGTGAAAGCATCTGTAGGCCTCCATGCCGAGATATATTGTGCAAAAGATGTGTTCTGCTTAAATTACTACAGTGCAGTTTGCCGGGACATCATTAGCAGTGGGCCTTCGCAAGAACGAATCCAATCTTTAAGGCACTGTCTGAATGTGTTGCTCCCTTTTTCAGTCATTGGTAATTTTACAACCTTTCAATGGATATTGCCAGAGTCAGAGCCAATGGTATATTTGCTAGGAGTACTGGGGAAAAGCACAGTAATTAAGGCAACCTAGTAGTTAACCTCAATTAAAAGGAACCTCCAGGACAAAGTTGGTTTTCTGATTTTGCAGCAGCCAATTGCTTCTACCCTTTATGAGAGTATTAGTCAAAAAAAATTTTTTTAAGATTTTTATTTATTTATTTGAGAGAGAGAATGAGAGAGAGCATATGAGAGGGGTTAGGGTCAGAGGGAGAAGCAGACTCCCCGCCGAGCAGGGAGCCCGATGCGGGACTCGATCCCAGGACCCTGGGATCATGACCTGAGCCGAAGGCAGTCGCCTAACCAACTGAGCCACCCAGGCGCCCCCAGAGAGTATTAGTCAAATTAGAATCGCCTGTGTCACTGGCAGCAAACTTCATGTAACTCAGGATTTGTTTTTGAGCTTTCCTGTCCCTAATCAGTTATATAAACCTTTCTGTGTACTTTGTTCCAGGCTATGAAAATCTCCATCTGGAAAGAAAACTTATTTTTGGTTATTTTATTTTGTTTCATTTTATTTTTTAAAATTATCTTATTATAGTCTCTAGGCTACATGTATTTTCAACTCTCCAAATTCCTTTCTGGAGAAGTTCAGTAAAAAGAAACAAAGAAACATGTTTTCATTTCCATACCATTACTTACAAAGTTTCCATAAAGAAAGAAAACCATCGTTCCTAAAATGCTATTAAACCCGAGTGCCCTAGAAAAAGCAAGAAACCTTTATACTGGAACATCATACAAGACAAGATCAAAGTCCCTACATTAGCTGGGTGTATCCACCTAATCTTTGGAATTTCAAGTCCCAGACCCTCCACTTTGGTCCTCACCTCTAGGTGTGTTTCCATAGTGGAAGACCATCCCCAGAGTGGTTGATGGTCAGTTTGGTGCAATGACTTATCCAATGGGACTAATAGTTGCTAACTTCCCTTAACAAGTAGATTACCACTGGGTTTATCCAATTATATCATTAAGTCAACCCAAAAAACTGGACCAGACATAGGGCCAAGCTAATTTACCATTTTAACAATTAAGATCAGGTTAGTCTTGCAGTGATTTGGGATTGATTTATGTTGCACAGATTTATTTGCCCCTCAACTACCATCAAAGGGTTTTAGCAATCTATTGAACACCCTTTCCCTTTGCTCACCCAACCCCAATCAACAAGTTGGTTTTTTTTTTAATCATTTATCTATAGAGGGAAGTGGTTTTCTCTCAGATGCTAATGAACAATTCATTCTGGCAAGAAAGACCAACACAAACAACCCTTAGGTAAAATTCCTGCTTCCTAATGAACAGCGCCCTTGGGCTCCAGGCTGCAGAGCCAAATAAATGATTCCACAAGCCCAAAAGCTCATTACTGGCCTGAAATAGGCCCAGCCTCAGGCATCTGTGACCGTATTCAGATCATTAAGAATCTTCTGCTAGTTATTGCTTTCTCCTTTTTCTGTTTAAGAAGCCAACAAGGCACCTTTTCCAGCCTCCCCCATACCTGTAAACCTATTTCTTATTCCAGATTTTACCATCTCCCTATTCACTGCCTTATGCTCCCTACTTTTTTTTTTAACCTATACAAAATTAAGACTTTCTCTCTAGTCAATGACCCTACTTTTGAGGTTCACTAGTTGACATGGGCACAGCTGGGGTCTTAATCTTTTTATTGTCTCACAAAGCCTGCCACAGGGGGTCACAACCTTCTGAGGAATTTGTCCCTTTCATGTGTGAGCACCTCCAAACCTGACAGAAGTTTAAGAAGGAAATGTAGAGCTGAGTCAAAATTGTTTCAGTGAACCTGGAGGGGTTCACTGAAAAAGCTTTCCATCTCTAACTCACACATATGTTAGTGAAGTAGTTCCCGGGAGAGTAGCACAGAATCCAAACCCTGGACATGTCTTGTAAATTAGCAGACAACTTGCATTTTATTCTGGTGTAATGAACATGGAAGCTTTCAGAACCCAAAACCTTTTCCAAACCAGCCCCCCACACAAACACACACTTTCATTTGGTGCTAATGAAATAATCTTTTATTTATTTAGAGAGCAAGTGGGGAAGGGGCAAAGGGAGAGGGAGAGAAAGAATCTTAAGCAGGCCCCATACCCAGCATGGAGCCCAATGAGGGGCTGGATCCTGTGACCCTGCAATCATGACCTGAGCCAAAATCAAGAGTTGGACACTTAACCAACTGAGCTACCCAGGCACCCCAGAAATAATCTTTTATTTCAAGCAAGATATTCATTCACATGTTATTCTACTAAGTTTTTACAGCCACAGACATCATGATAAATAAATCTGCATTTTCACTTGCCAAAAAATTCTTGTTTCTGGAATTGATATTACAGAAAAATATTTCGTGCTTAAGCTTTCTCATCAAGATGTTGCTTTCCCTACATTTGCACTAGATATCATGACATTGAACTAAACATCTCTTCAATACCCATGTTTAACTTTTATTTAGAATATTTTTGTTCTGGTTAGGAAAAGTGATTCTTCAAGAAAATTATTTCAAAGAAATATTTGACAATGGAAAGTCGACAGGAAGAGATACTTAGAGAAAAAAAACAAAGGTGCAGTGTTAGCATTTTGTCATCTAGCCAGGTTCAAAGATATTAAGGGTATAGAATACAGCTAAGGACTAGAGAGAAAAAAGTTGGAGGGTCTTCTCTTTAGTAAAAAATAACTGTAGAATCGTGAGGAAATGGAAGTCAGATATTATATGTAGCTTTCTAGTTCTTTTTATTTTAGTTGCACATTTATCAATGCTTGTGATAACCCTGCTGGGGCTTTCCTCATTCATTCATTCATTCATTCAGGAAGGCTTCGTTGAACAGTTTGAGGGTAAGACATACAATGAATATAAGGAGAAAGAAGGCATGGTTCTCCTACCCATAAAGAGTACTTCTTTGATCTGTTTAAAGAAGGAACACGATTTTCTTAGAATGCAATAACTGGGAAGCCCAATTCAAAAGGTATAGGTGAGTTATTTCTAAAATTCAGAGAACCCAGCTATTGAAAAACAATTCTGACTATGTGTAACTTTATTCTGATCATCAGGAAGGGACTTGGGGTATACTGGAACAGGAAATGAGGAATTCTACTGGTAAAGGCACAAAATTATACTCTACTTTGGTCCTTGAAAAGTTTTTGCCAACTGTCTTTAAAGATACCTGTTATATGCTGTTGGTGGGAATGCAAGCTGGTGCAGCCACTCTGGAAAACAGTATGGAGGTTCCTCAAAAAGCTGAAAATAGAGCTACCATATGATCCAGCAATTGCATTACTGGGTATTTACCCCAAAGATACAAAAGTAGGGATCCGAAAAGGTACATGCACCCCGATGTTTATAGCAGCAATGTCCACAATAGCCAAACTGTGGAAAGAGCCAAGATGTCCATCGACAGATGAATGGATAAAGAAGATGTGGTATATATATACAATGGAATATTATGCAGCCATCAAAAGGAATGAGATCTTGCCATTTGCAACAACGTGGATGGAACTGGAGGGTATTATGTTGAGCGAAATAAGTCAAACAGAGAAAGACATGTATCATATGACCTCACTGATAGGAGGAATTCTTAATCTCAGGAAACAAACTGAGGGTTGCTGGAGTGGGGGGTGGGGTGAGAGGATGGGGTGACTGGGTGATAGACACTGGGGAGGGTATGTGCTCTAGTAAGCGCTGTGAATTGTGCAAGACTGTTGAATCTCAGATCTGTACCTCTGAAACAAATAATCCAATATATGTTAAGAAAAAAAAAAAGAAGAAGAAGAAGAAGGTAGCAGGAGGGGAAGAATGAAGGGGGGGAAATCGGAGGAGTAGACGAACCATGAGAGACGATGGACTCTGGAAAACAAACTGAGGGTTCTAGAGGGGAGGGGGGTGGGAGGATGGGTTAGCCTGGTGATGGGTATTGAGGAGGGCACATTCTGCATGGAGCACTGGGTGTTATGCACAAACAATGAATCATGGAACACTACATCTAAAACTAATGATGTATGGGGATTAACATAAGAATAAAAAAAATTTTTTTTAAATTAAAAAAAAAATCCTGTTATATGTTTATTTAATCTATTTTCTAAATAGTTCTGTTTTCACTTAAAATTTTTAAGAAAGAGTAAAATATTCATGATTAAGTGAGGAGCCCCAGAAAGTAGAATTGAATTTTTACATATTGATCCCATTTTTGGAACAGTAGCTAAGATGGCAGGGGGTGGGGAGTGTTGAAATTGCAAAAATAAATAATGAAGTGATAACAAATGTCAAATGGTGCCTAATGATGTGTTACTAAATGAAATCAATATTTAGGGACATTTCCTCCCTGAAAAAGTACTGACATATGCTCTTCTTTTTATATTGGTTAAAAGCAATGTTTGCAGAGCTGTCTGGGTCTTTGCCCCAGACTGATTTTATGAACTTGGGAAAGTTACTACATTTCTTTGTGCCTCAATTTCCACATCTGTTATACAAAACAGAAGGCTTGTTTGGAGAATTAAAAAAAGAAAATGCATATGAAGAACTGAGCAAAGCACATGACACATAATAAATGTTTCATAAATGTCAGTGAAGATGATGATGATCAAGGTGATGGTATCACTCATTGCTTCAATAAATATTTATTGGGTGCCTATGTAAATATCACAGTCCAGACTTTTCAGGATGGATTGTATTACATTCAATGTTATTCCTTTAAATAAAATAGATTTAATGTATATAAAACTAAATGTGACATTTTTATTACATTTCATATAAATTAATTTACAAAAATAAAAAAATATATGCCAGATCATGAGACATACATTCATAGAGTTAGGGCTATAAGCTTTGGAGTCACATTGATCAATTTACTTGTTTTGCAACCATAGGGAGGATACATAATATCTTTAACCTCTTACCAGTTTCCTCATCTGGAAAATCGACCTAATAATGATACATACCTCAGAACATTATTTGCTGATTGAATGAAGTAATTACTATCATATGTTGAGAAATGGAAGCAGACTAAACCAATGGAATTGGTCAGGGTGTATGGGTAAAAGCCTGAGTCTCTCATTAATCAGCTCCATGCTCTCGAAGATACCACTACATTTTTATTCTCTCCAGCACTTAATTCATAAAATAATTAAAAGAAATGGAGTGACTTGGAAGGACTCTTCTGATTGTAACATTCTAAAATGCCATAACTCAAGGGGGGAATGAAGACACTGCACATAATCAGAGGGGGATATCACGCCACTGACTTTCTTTATAACTATATATTTGTATTAAGTACCTAAAAATCTTATTCTGGGATCTTATGCAGTGTTGGATGATTTTTTTTTTTTAAGTTTGGGACTTCATTTTAAGGAAACAGCAAAAGGCAACATTGGCAATAATGTTCAAAAATGAAAATTGTAAGCACATTATCATATAATTAATTGAAGCCTAATTATACAACAAAACTACAAATGATGTACAATGGGATTCTAATGATAATTTCTCCTTACTAGAGACCTAGGAAAATCTCTTTAATGCCAAAATGGATAATAAATATAACCATTTAAGTCTGAAAACAAAAAAAAGCCTGGAGTTTTAGTTTCAGCATGGTGGTTCACTTCAGCCCATCTATCCCATTGATTACAACTAAAAACTCTGGATAGAAAACAAACAAAAATATTATGCAGGCAGGTTATTGAGGGGAGTCAAATCTTAGGTACACCATGAGTTTCACATTTTTTGTTTCCTGCATGTGACTTTGCCTGAGGGAAGACCCCACTCTTTATGTAGTACAGTCTTGGTGATGCTGGCAGCTAAGCTCCAAGAGATACCTTCTTTTCTGGCTGGAAGAACCAGCATAAGAGGTGCTTGTGGGCTGGACAGTATGGGAGCAAATCCTGGAGAGAAAAGATCCAGAAGAAGCGATCTATTTTTACTGTGTCTAAATCCATAAAATTCTTTGGTTATTCTTTGCTCAATATATACATGCGGCAAATTGGAAACATAGCAAAGATTTTGAAAACCGAACTGAAATTTGAACACAGCCCACAGAAGATGAGACAGAGTTTTCAGTCAGAACTAGAGCTAGTTGATTTTCTGCTAAAACATAAACCTCAACGTTCTCTAGAGGATCCAGAGGCTAAACAATATAACATACATGTCCAAGATACTGTCTGATATTACTCAACATGAGAGAACGGGAAAATGCAACCAATTTTCAAGGAACAAAATAATCAACAGATACGAGCCCTAAGATGACCCAGTGTAGGAATCATCACACAAGAACTTTAAACAACCATTATAATATGTCTCATAGAGCAAAGAAAATATACTTGGAAAGAATGAAAAACTAGGAGTTTTTAGCAGAGAAATAGAAAATATAAAAAAAGAACCAAATGAAATTTTTTGAAAAATATAACACCTGAAATGAAAAAGTCATTGAGTGTTATGATTAGCAGAATAGAGAACACAAGGAAAGAATCTGTCCACTTGAAGATGGACTGATGCAATTATTCAATCTGAAGAAGAGAGAAAGAAATAGCATGAAAAAAACAAAGAACAAAAACCAGGTTTGGCAATCTATGAGATTATATAAAAGAAATTCCAATATATACATCACTGAAGTAAAGGAAAGTAAGAGTAAAGCCAGAATTAAAGAAAAAAAGTTTGGAGCAGAATAAAGTATTAAATCATGGTTAAAAACTTCCCAAATTTGGTGAAAGGCATTAGTTTATAAATTTTTAAAAATTCGGCTAATCTCAAGCAAAGTAAACTCTTTGAAAACTGTTCCTAAACACATTGTGATCAAATGTTGTTAAACCAAAGACAAAGAAACATATCTGGAACATATCTAGAGAAAAAGACATTACATACAGGGTAGCAATGATTTGAATGGTATTGGATTTCTCATCAGCCAGTGTGGAGGTCAGAAGATGAACCAAAGAGGTAAAGGATCTAAAAACTACAGAACACTTATGAAAGAAATTGAGAAAGACACAAAGAGATGGAAAAACATCCCATGCTCATGGATTGGAGGAATAAACATTTTTAAAATGTCTATGCTGCCCAGAGCAATCTACACATTGAATGCAATACTTACCAAAATACCATCGACATTTTTCACAGAGCTGGAACAAACAATCCCCAAATTTGTGTGGAACCAGAAAAGACCTCAAAAAGCCGGGGTAATGTTGAAAAAGAAAACCAAGGCTGGGGCATAACAATTCCTGACTTCAAGCTATATTACAAAGCTGTGATCATCAAGACAGCACGGTTCTGGCACAAAAACCAACACATAGATCAATGGAACAGAATAGAGAGCCCAGATATGGACCCTCAACTCTATGGTCAACTAATCTTCAACAAATCAGTAAAGAATATCCAATGGAAAAAAAGACAGTCTCTTCAATAAATGGTGCTGGGAAAATCAGACAGCCACATGTAGAAGAATGAAACTGGACCATTCTCTTACAGCATACACAAAGATAAACTCAAAATGGATGAAAGACATAAATGTGAGACAGGAATCCATCAAAATCTTAGAGGAGAACACAGGCAGTAATCTCTTTGACCTCGGCTTCAATAAGTTCTTAAAAGACACGTCTCTGAAGGCAAGGGAAACAAAAGCAAAAATGAACTATGGGGACTTCATCAAGATAAAGAGCTTCTGCACAGCAAAAGAAACAGTCAACAAAACTAAGAGGCAACCTAAGGAATGGGAGAAGAGATTTGCAAATGACATTTCAGATAAAGGGCTGGTATCCAAGATCTATAAAGAACTTATCAAACTCAACACCCAAAAAACAAATAACCCAGTCAAGAAATGGGTGGAAGACATGAACAGACACTTCCCCAAAGAAGACATTCAAATGACCAACAGACACATGAAAAATGCTCCACATCACTTGTCACCAGGGAAATCCAAATCAAAACCACAATGAGATACCACTTTACACCAGTTAGAATGGCTAAAATTAACAAGACAGGAAACAACAAATGTTGGCGAGGATGTGGAGAAAAGGGAGCCCTCTTATACTCTTGGTGGGAATGCAAGCTGGTACAGCCACTCTGGAAAACAGTATGGAGGTTCCTCAAGAAGTTAAAAATAGAGCTACCCTATGACTCAGCAATTGCACCACTGGGTATTTACCCCAAAGATATAGATGTATTGAGAAGGTACAGGGGTACCTGTAGCACAATATTCATAGCAGCAATGTCCACAATAGCCAAATTATAGAAGGAGCTGAGATGTCCTTCATCAGATGAATGGATAAAGAATATGTTTTTCATTAATGTAAGGGAATATTACTCAGCCATCAGAAAGGATGAATACTACCATTTATATCAATGTGGATGGAACTGGGGGGTATGATGCTAAGTGAAATAAGTCAATCAGAGAAAGACTATATCATATGGTTTCACTCATATGTGGAATATAAGAAATAGCACAGAGGATCATAGGGGAAGGGAGGAAAAACTGAATGGGAAGAAATCAGAGAGGGACACAAACCATGAGAGACTCTTAACTCCAGGAACCAAAATGAGGGTTGCAGAAAGGGAGGTGGGTGGGGGGATGGGGTGACTGGGTGATGGGCATTAAGTAATGATCACTGTGTATTATACACAACTAACGAATTGTTGAAAACTACATCAAAAACTAATGACATACGACATGTTGGCTAATGGAATTTAAATTAATAGAAGGACAATGGAACATCTTTAAAGTGCTGAAAGGAAAAAGAAAAAAAAGTCAAATCAGAGTTTTATATATCATGAAAATATCCTTCAGAAATGACATCATTTTCAGATGTAGGCAAACTAAGATTTTAGACCTGCTGTACAAATATGCTAAAGAAAATTCTTCAAGCTCAAGAGAAGTATCAGAGAAAAATGTGTTTCTTGGGAATAAAGAAATAATAACATAAATGGCAAGTACATGATTAAATATAATAGATATATTATCCTTTAAGCTCTTTAAAATATGTATGATTATAAATATAAAATTGTTAGGTAGGGTAATATATGTGTGTGTATATATATATATAATATATTTGTAATATACACATTTTATAAGTATATATAAACAAGTAATATATAAGACAAATATAACATAAACGTCCTTACTTACATGACATAGTACAATATCAACTACATGTAAACTTACTAGGTTAGGTATGTATATTTTAATTCCTAGAGCAACCACAAAAAAAGGGGGTGAGGATTCTAGCCAGAAAGGGATTTTTTTTTTTCAAAAAGGAAATTTAAATTAAGGTAGAATGCTAAAAAATATTCAGATAATCCAAAGAAAGGAAGAAAAGAAGGAACTGAGGACCAGATGAGAGAAATAGAAAACAATAAAATGGTAGACCTAAATCAAACAGTATCAATAATTATATTAAATGTTAATTATTTAAAACACTTTCATAAGAAGGCAGAAATCAATAGAGTAATTAATAAAGTAAGATCCTTTCAGAATTTTCCTATCAAAAACACACTTTAAATATAAAACAAAGATAGGTTGAAAGTGAATAGATGGAAAAAGATATACCATGAAAACCTTTAACATTGAAAAGTTAGAGCCACCCATTGTCACATCAGATGAATATACTTCAACACAGAGTACTCCTTCAGATACAGAGGACTTTTTTTTTTCACAGTGATAAAAGAGAAATCATAACTATAACTGTACGTGCCTGATACCCAAGCCTAAAAATACATGAGGCAAAAATGGACAAAATTAAAGGGAGAAATAGAGAAGTTTACAAATATAGCAGAAAGATTCACAATTCTCTCTTAGCAATTAACAGCATGCTGAAAAAATTATTTTGCTGATTTTTTATCAGCAAAGGTGAAAAAGATTTGAACAACATTATCAACCACCTTGATCTAATTGACATTTATAAATGACAAAAAGAACATATACTATGTAATTCTACTTATATAAAATTATAGAAAATGTAAAATAATCTAGTGACAGAAGATCATTGGCTGCCTAGGGATGGGGTGGAGGGGGGACTCTATTGTAAAGGGCATGAAAGATCTTTTGGGAGTTATCAAATGTTTTTATCTTGATTGTGGTGATGGTTTCATGGATGTTTACATATATAAGACATCATATTGCACATTGAAAATAGTTTATTCATTTCAGTTACATCTCATTGAAGTTGTTTAAAAAATAGCAATTGATTCTAAGTAGATCTTCATTAGTTTCACCAGAGTCCCAAAGGGTTCCCTAGCACAAAAAAGAGGGTAAAAAGCCCTAACCAGTGTAATCTAGCTCTGGAGTTCATGGAGTTCATACCATGCTGTCTTACCACATCACTGGTGCTTTGCTGGTATCTTTTTCAGTAGAGTAGGTAAGTAAGAAGCAAAGAGAAGAGAAACTGGCAGAGTTTTCAAGGAGCCTACCATATTACACCTGGTAGTCAACCATTTTCATCCTTGAGTACAGCCAGGGACTGTATGATAAACCATGAATGCACGTGCTCTTCTTTTTGCTTGAAACATTTCAGAATAGCAATGGAACTCCCTAAGCCCATTGACCGATATGCACGATGGTCCACTTCTTAAGATGTGGGTACAAATGCCAGAGAATGTGCACACCATGACCACCATTCCTTGCCTCAGTTCACTGGATAGCCTGGTGATGTCACCTTCATGAAATCATGACTTCCAAACAGTCAATTTTAAACAGAAACATGAAAATATTTTAACAGATGCTGATGTCTACATGTTGAGATGGTATGTGTATCTGAATAATATTTTCTTCTTTATAAGTTAATTTTGGCAAGTGGTGTGGTTTTGCCCTTAAATATAATGAATTTCTTTATGGAAAGCATTTCTTTTAAACTTCTTAGAATTAGTTATTTATTAAGCATTGCTGCTGGGCCATTCAGAGAGAAAGCAGAGATTAAACTGGGGATCGAAACAATGCTAACCCTCCCCGCATTATGTCAAAATGTATTTATCCACAAAAAGACTATCTGCTAAGCAAAACAAAACAGAACAAAAACCATCCAATATCTTTACCTTGCTAAGCAAATAAGTCAGCTGAGACCAGGCATTTTGCGTTCCAAAACAAAAATCACAGTGGCAAAGCTTTGAATCATTATTTTACTTTCCATGCAATTTTACTTGCATACAGCTCCCACTTAAATCTTAGTTAAGATTTTATAGAGAAATGCGTATCAATTAAATATCCAACTGTGAACAAAATTCTGTTGAGAATAATAATACACACATACTTATTTGTCATAATTGCATATTTTTGTTTCATATAAATGTTTAAAAGGATAAAAAAGAAAAAGATAAGTCTTATCTTTTTTTTTTATGTTCAGTTAGCCAACATATAGTACATCATTAGTTTTTGATGTAGTGTTCAGTAATTCATTAGTTGCATATAATACCCAGTGCTCATCACAACATGTGCCCTCCTTAATACCCATCACCCAGCTACTCCATTCCCCCACCCCCCTCCCTTCTGAAACCCTCAGTTTGTTTCCTGGAGTCCAGAATCTCTCATGGTTTGTGTCCCTCTCTGATTTCCTCCCCTTCGGTTTTCCCTCCCTTCCCCACGGCCCTCCATGCTATTCCTTATGTTCCCCATATGATTGAAACCATATGATAATCGTTTTCTTCTGCTTGACTTATTTCACTTAGCATAATCCCCTCCAGTAAATCCACCCTATGACTCAGGAATTGCACTATTAGGTATTTACCCCAAGGATACAGATGTAGTGAAAAGAAGGGGCACATGTACCACAATGTTCATAATAGCAATGTCCAAAAGAGCCAAACTACGGAAGGGGCTGAGATGCCCTTCAACAGATGAATGGATAAAGATGGGGTCCATATATACAATGGAATATTACTCGACCATTAGAAAGGATGAATACCCACAATTTGCATCAACATGGATGGAACTGAAGAGGATTATGCTAAGTCTTATCTCCTTAAAAACATAACAGTAGGGTGTGAGCGGAAGAATGGGGGTAATCATTGAGGAGAAAAGAAAAATCTCAATTCCTCTGATAAGGGATTGAGTTGGAAAGGTAAGCAGTAAAGGCAGGACTAGAAGTTTTGAACTTGACAGGAAGGAATGAGTTAAGTTTCATACATTAGGAAGCATTGTTTGTGGCAATGAGTGTGCACGGGAAGAGGCACATTACTCTGGAGATAAGATGGGGTGAGCACAGCTAGCCTTTGTTGCAAGAAAATTAAAATTACTGGAGCAGGAGTGAATAGGCCAGGGTTATAAATGATCCTGAACACACCTATGTGTGTGTATAATAAGGTAGTAAAAAAGAACAAAGTTAAATATATAGTTATACAGATGAGTTACAGGAACAAATACCCACACATATTTTTCTGCATTTGTATACATGTATACAAGCAAACTACAGCATCATATAGGTTTTCATTTACAAAATACTCGCTCCACGCTAATAGGATATTCCACTGAGGCAAATTTTATAAACATCCGAAGTGTCAAATGCCAATCTATTAGAAGTATATCCTCCAATGTTCAAAGTAGGCAAAGCACAAGATTGACACCCATACTGGATATTCCTGTTCTTCTCCCCAGGTCCCCTAGCTACCCTCATGGCTGAGCAACCAAGGAGAGAAGTGTTGCTTTCTTTCTGGTCTCTGAGAGATGAAGCCATGAGGCCAACATTGCAGAATCAATTTCGCATTTTATTTTCTGTACCACTTTTATCTCTCCCACTTCATATACCCAACTCTCTAATTTGTAAACATCAACTGTGTTAGGTTAACATCCCTATAATGGTTCTATATTTACATGTGCAACTGTAAGGAAGGTGGATTCTAGAAATCTTGGGTAAAAAAAGCCTATCTTCAGTGACATGGATCTGAGTTGGATCGTGTTTTAGAAAACCTGATCTCCTATAAAATATTGGAATTCTACCATAATATGGAATGTGGAAGAGCTTGGCTTGTTAAAAAATTGTACAGTTATTTTCCTCCGTATCTTGCTCCAATGTGTGTATCAGTTGTTGTAAATAGAAATTGCTTTTTTCCAAAATGTAAACTATTTTAAGAAAAAATTATTTTTAGTATTTGGCTCTCCTTTCTCTACAACTTGAAGTAAGTAAGCCCAACCAACGCAATCATAGCACACTCCATTGGCATCATGATCCCCCTGTTGGCAAGCATTTCCCCATATGAAGGCTTTTTCTACACAGGATATGTGTAGGAGTAAACAATTAATATTCAGATGGCATGCAATTTATATTAAGCATTGTTATTTTTATAATGGAGGCATGGTCTAGGCAAAACTCACAGTGAACCAAAGCTTGCCAAAATTTGAAAAGGTTTTGCTGGCAAGTGGGATCTGCTGTTTAAGGAAGGAGCCCATATGGTACATGGGAAAGAGTTTGGACAAGATGTAAAATGATGTCGGAGCAGTTACCCCATCATATAAAACAGATCAAGTCTCTGCTGTAAGCTGCCTCCATCTGCATCTCTATGTCAAAGGAAACAGTTCAAATAGATGTTTTTAAGTATCTTGTATTCAACATTCAATTTCTATGATATTGGGCAGGAGAAAAACAAGTTCTGTAATGTAACCCTCCTTTGAGAGATTGATTTCAGAGGTAAAAAAGCATTTCTAATGGTGTAATGTCTTTAGCGTAGACAAGTATTATCCAGGGATGTTATAAAATTTCCTCCATTTCTGAAAAAAAAAATGATGTAGGATTCCATGTTTTCAAATTTAAATGAGTCCCTCTTGAATGCAGGGAATGAATTCAATGAATGCCTTCTAGAATTTCAAAAACCAGGATAATTTCCAAAAAAAAAAAAAAATGAAGGAACAAAGGATTACATTACATTTTGGTCAAAGATACTATAAACAAAACCATCAATAAAAATATTATGACTAAAATTCCTTTAAGGAAAAACATTCCCACATAAAAATTAGGAAGCACGTTAATTGTAAAATAAAGAGTAATAATTTATGTTGAATGCTTTGTTAAAGAGCTCATTCATTTTCCTAATTTATTTCATTGGGCCATTAACTGTGAAAACATTATCTCAGACCAGCACAAATCAGAGGATTGGCTTTTGAAAAAACTGGTGGATTAAATGACCTCTCAATTTCTGTCTTTTAATCCCATCATTTCCTTAAATCGGTTTAATTATCCTGCAAAAATAGAACCACAGCAGTGGCTTTTGCAATTTCTTCTTGATTTGAATCTTTTCTCTGTCCCTTAGTTTAAGTTTGTTCTATATGACTGAACACTGTCATTGGCTCACTACGAAGTTAATTATTTAGATATCTTCTGTTAAATACATCTCAGGATTCATGATCGGAAAACAGGCTGGCAGGAGTGTTTGTTACTTGTGTTTCTTTTTGCTATAGATACTTATTGGAGTAAATCCTTTACTTTTCAGCCACAATTTTCTCTGCTGTTACTTGTGTCCTGTAGCTTTTAGGATATTCGGATAACAAGTATAAGCCGCTTTTGCCCTTGCTCTGTCATTTCTTGAAAGCTTAGATGGAAAAAAAAAAAAAAAGGCATAATCAAAAACAAACAAAACAAAACAAAAAACCCCAAAAACACCTGGCTTCATTTGTGAGTTTAAGAATCCCATTAAAATTGCATAATGGTTACTGCTAACTGTGAATGACCTTTATTTTTTTTTAAAGATTTTATTTATTTATTTGACAGAGAGAGACACAGCGAGAGAGGGAACACAAGCAGGGGGAGTGGGAGAGGGAGAAGCAGGCGCACCGCCGAAGAGGGAGCCCGATGTGGGACTCGATCCCAGGAACCTGGGATCATGACCTGAGCCGAAGGCAGACGCTTAACGACTGAGCCACCCAGGTGCTCTGTGAATGACCTTTAAACAACAACCACTGTAGTCAGGATCTTCTTGGAGTCCTGACTCTCCGTTGATGAATTGGGGGCCTCAGCAATGATTGCCAAGTTCATTAGGATTGTCTTTGCAAATGCTATCAGGTATGTGTCTCTGTAAAAGAATCTGAGGCCAGTCACATACAATTGACTGGATGCTATTTACAGACCTCTTAGCAGACATAGAGGCAATATGTTGGCTCTTTGGATCCATAAGATTTTATTTGAATGTGTGGGGAGAGAACACCGACACAGTGAAGAATCCCACCCCACCCATCATCTCAGAACAGAAAAGAAAGAGAAGTGGCTTCCATTAAGAACCAAAAGGATACCTGATTATATAAGAAAAGACACAAAGTCATACTCTATGCAGTCCTCAAATGATTTTAAATAGAGATCTATTTCTTCACTTACAGAAAATCCAGTCCACAGCTGGAATCAGGGAAAGAGGAATCTAGGCTGGCCAAACCTTCAACATAGGGTTCCAGAGGTTTTCCTGGGAGGCAACATTCCACTGGAATGAAGAAAGAGTGCAGAGGATGGTGTACATTGTTTTCTTTGACACAGCCAGACTCGTAAGAGTTGATCATCAATTCTGTCCTTATTTCATTGGCCAGAATTCAGTCACTTAGCCTTATTTAAATGCAAGGGGTAAGACATGGACATGTAACCTTTGGTAGGACAGACATGTCTTCCAACAACGTCTCATTAGGAAAGGGAGATTTCCAGGGCAGTTGGCTGTTCTTACCACAGAGAGTTTGCAGAAACACTTGCCAGCTGCAAAAATTCCAACCGGAAAAAAAAAAAAAATTAAGAAACTTGACAAAATATTTGACACATGGAATTCTCTAAATTTGAGGGGAAAAAAAAGTTTAAGGCACCCAAGAAATAATATAAATGCTGACATTCATTGACCAAAATTTCCAATTTCCTCAAACATTCATGCCCCACTCATATTCACAAGAAAATAAAGTAAAAATGTAAAATATCATGTGTCCAGTTTTTGTAGACTTACTCTTAAGGGAATGTTCTTTTTGTACACAATTGTCCTATCTTCCATGCCCTTCTGGGTCTTTTAAGCCATGCTGTTTCCCCTGATTTTGTAAGGCCACAGACATCCCTGTGTACAACCCTACGTAAGCCAACACATACTGTCCCTACACATGTTTGCCTGGCAACTGATCTGAGGAAAACAGGCCAAGAGCAAGGACCACACCTTTCTAGTATTCACGTTGGTCTTCCTTCATGGAAGGATGCTGCACTGACCCCAGTGTGGTCCTTCTATGCCCTCATCTCTCAGTTAAGATTTTCAGTCAAACTCTCTATTCATGTTCAGAGTAACTTACTGTGAAAAGGTAGAGGAGTTAATACTTTTTCAGGTGAATCTTAATTGTAATTTGGTTTAAAATCCCTCAACGTAAGGGGTGGATACTAGCCCAGACAGAATTGTAAGGTGTTTTTTTGTGGCGAAGTTTAAGGAATGACTCAGAATTACCAACTGGAGGGCAGATCTCTGGCAACCTAGACCTTGATAATGATGGCACACAAAACTTGTTTTTCATTTTTATTTATTGGGTGTGGAGCCCAAAGCGGGAATTGAACTCACAACCCTAAGATCAACACCTGAGCTGATATCAAGAGTCAGACGCTTAACCTGAGCCACCCAGGCACCCCTTATTTATTTTTATTTTTTAACTTGAATTATGTTTTGTCTCCAACCCCATATTCTATTATTTAGAAAGGAATATCGATATATCTGAGTTCGTCTTGTTATGGTTCTGAAGTGGTTATGTCTCCCCTCTATTAGTGTAAAAATTCTTCTCCCTATCCCATTTGTGACTTTAATAATCATGTTAACATTTTGGTACTACTTTACAATTTACCAGGCACTTTTATTGTCCTAGGCACTCATGATACCTTGTGTTTATATTATGAGCCATTATCTCCATGGTACAAGTTTATGAGGAGTGAGGGAGGGGATGAATAAGAGAAAATAGAATGATTATTTATTAAATAAGTGCTGGATCAATTAGCTATGTTTAGACCCTGAAATCAACACTTCTGCTGTTATGTCCAATAAGGCACATACTTTTCTGCTTTCCATCTGGGGCATTAGCAACTTGCATTTGACTGCTGGCATTAGCCCCTCCCTCCTATGGAACTTCAAGCGGCTTTCAGCAAAACTGTTGCCTAGGTGGAGCATTGTGTGTGCTGGAATATGAAGAATGATAGCGATTCCTTTTTCTAAATGTTTAGAAGATAGACTCTGGCTCAGAACATCTTCTCTTCTACGAGGCCACTGCAGAAAACAGTGGATGGGTATGTCCACATAAAAATTGGGGTAATTAAAACAATGAAATGTAACTGCATACCAGTGAGCATGGCCCATATCCAGAATACTGACAACACTAAATGCTGGCAAGGATGTGAAGCAATTGGAATTCTCGTTCATTGCTGGTGGGAATGCAAAATGGTATAGCCATTTTGGAAGACAATGTGGCAGTTTCTTACAAAACGAAACATACTCTTACCATATGATCTAGCAATCACACTCCTTGGTATTTACCCAAAGGAGTTGAAAATTTATGTCCACACAAAACCTGCACAAGAATGTTTCTAACCAGCTTTATGCATAATTGCCAGAACTTGGAAGCAACCAAGATGTTCTTCGGTAGGTGAATGGATAAATAAACTATGTTACATCCAGACAATCAAATATTACTCAGTGCTAAAAAGAAATAGGCTATCAGGATACGAAATGGCATGGAAGAAATTTAGGTGCATATTACTAAGTGAAAGGAGCCAACCTCTAAAAGCCTACATACTGCACAATTCCAATTATATGACATTCTGGAAAAGGCAAAACTAAGAAGAAAATAATATCAGTGGTTGCCAGGGGTTGGGAGCAGGGAGAGATGAAAAGACAGAGCACATAGGATTTTTAGCCGGTAAAAATACTCTGTATGATATAATGATGGATATATGTCAGATATATGTCACTACATATGTGTCCAAACCCATAGAATGTACACCACCAAGAGTGAAACTTAGGGTAAACTCCAGACTTTGGGTGACTATAATGTGTAGATATAGGTTCATCCTTGGTCAATAAAACCAAATAACCAACCAACCAACCAAATGAGAAACAGGGCAGAAAGGCCAGGTGACAGCAATCTATAGGGAGGAGATTCTGAAGGGAAGAACTGATAGTGCTCCTGATTTCCATCTCCATTTTACCCCATCCCCGCCTTGATGATAAAGATAGATACAAATCTTGGAAGAAGACCTTGATAAAAAGGCTTAAAGGGGTGAGCAGGTAGCCTTTGTGAATATGAGGACGCACATTTCCTGCTTCAGCTTTAGACAAAAGGGCGCATGCTTGGAAGGAATTCTTGTGTTGGGGCAGCGGATGAGGAACTTATAGTAAGATTTCAGACAATAATAAGTGAATATGGAGAATTTTATACTCTGCCTACTTGTCTCTTTGATATGGAAATTAGGGAAGAATTATAAAAGTAAAAGCTTCTCTAGGGCTGGAATTGCATTTTATCATTTGATCTTTCTATCTGCTAACACAATGCATGGTGCATACTGGGTACTCAGTAAATGCTTATTTAATGAAAAAATAAATGCAACTTTGTATCTCTTCCCCTTCCTCCAACACAAATTACATTAAAGTCGTAGCTGCTTATTAAATATTTCATTGACTTTTCATCAACCTTTTATGTATCTCGCCTCTTCTGTACTCCCCAGCCCCTTAACTATTTGCAGCAACTCAGCATTTCAGAGAGTAATCAATGGTGATGGAATTGGACCATCATGAAAAACAGAACAGGAAATGTATTTCATTAGGAGATATCTATATTCTCTAATATAAGCATTTTCTCTAATTTGTTTAAGCAGCCAACTCTGCAAATAGGTGATTTAATATAATATAAGGTGATTTAATAAAATCAAGACTTAAGACTCTCTTTGTCCTGAAAACAGTTCCACCAACTCTGGGTCTCAGATTATTCCTATTTAGGAATTTTAGAACTAATTTGATTTTGTATCAGGTGTATGGATCACTTGGCAGCTTCCATCTTGACCTTATCTCAGTATCCAGCTGTCTTCTCAATGTCCTTATCTCTTCTGATGCCCCCCAGTAAAGGTAGAAGTTCTCCCTTCTTGTTTTCTAGCCTTCTGTTTATTCGTATCCACAATCACTATGAATTTCAAGTAAAATAGGCTGCAGCATATTTTTGGTGTTTTGGGGTCAAGGTGAAAAGTAGAGTTAACACAAACTGTTAATTAGATGACCTTTCAGAAAGCCTGATGGAGTGTACAATAAATTCTAGATTATTTTCACTTTGGCTGAAGATCACTCAGTCCTTTGTTTATTAACCTGAACAGACATAAAACTTCATTTTTGCCACCTCATGATTTTTTTAGCCATTAGCTGTGATCTGATTATTGGACTTACTTGACATTATGCCTTGTCTTGATATTTTCATTGATTTTTTTTCAAAGAAACCAGAAGCTCTTTCCATATTTTCATTACAGAAGGCCTGAAGAATAAAAGCATACTTTTGAGAAATATCAATATTCATATAATGTTCTGATAGAACATTGTTATCTTGTTTTTTATTTCTATAGATTAAAAAAAAAGGGAAGTCAAAGTAATAGAGTAATATTGAATTCAGGGAGATTTGTGGTATTTTAAAAAACCAACCTTATAATCAATTTTTTTTTTTTTTTTAAGATTTTATTTATTTGCGAGAGAGAGAATGAGAGACAGAGAGCATGAGAGGGAGGAGGGTCAGAGGGAGAAGCAGACTCTCCACTGAGCAGGGAGCCCGATGCGGGACTCGATCCCGGGACTCCAGGATCACGACCTGAGCCGAAGGCAGTCGCTTAACCGACTGAGCCACCCAGGCGCCCAAAAACCAACCTTATAATCAATTAAGAAATAGTTTCAACCTGAGAAATAAAATTCACCAGTGGGTAATCTTGAGATAAATTATTTTTAAAATGCATGTCAGCATTATCCATCACATAAATAAGTGACATACTAAAATATGATGAAGCTCCTGTTATTACACTGATGACAGGATAGGACAGTTACTATACTTGTGGAAAGTGTTTTGGGACAGAAAAAAAATCACCATTTGTATACATTATATTAAGTTATAATAAACACTAGGTTAGACCTGAAGAAGAAAATAGATTATAAAATGCATGCATAGAAGCGAGAGAACAGAGCTCAGTTCTGGGCCTTGGCAAATGTTGGGTGCTTAGGGATTGACTATAAATTTAAGACCCAAAGAAACATCTGGAAGGAGGTGTTCTGTGCCCATCTGGCTGTATCCCCGTGTCCCTTTCAAAGCTTTTAGTTCCTGTGGCAGCTGGATGGAGAGAATAGGGACTCTGGGAAATCTGACCTGCTAGATTCTGGGGATAGCTGCCCTCTCTATTGGCTATTCCTAGATGGTTCTGCCCGGCTTTGTCAATTGGTGAGCTAGTTCACAGCATTTTGGAATAGGAAAAAGGTAAAATTTGTTTCCTTATAATATCTTGTTTCCCCACTTTCTCAATATTGATTATTATGTAAAAGATTTCCAAAACATGGGTTTCCAAGAACTTTTCAACAGTGTCATTACTTCTATTTTAAAATACATAACATTTTTCTCCAAACTTTCATCTTTTCTTGTCTCCTATCCTATTGTCCTCTTACATTACTGGATCTCTAACAGGACCTTGCCCACAATATCACATATAGATCAATGGCAGCTACCTGGGAAAATGGTGGCTTACCGTTCTCAACAATGTGTTGGCAGAAAAGCACAGTTTCCACAGGTGGCCACGTACATACAAGCTGTAGTACTTCCTCACATGCACTTAACATATTTATTAAAATAAAGTATGTTTCATCTGCTTTATCCCTATTCCTCTTTGTTCCTTAATCCCTGATACTTTTATTAACACTTCCAAAATGAAGATACCTATAACTGTATCTGTATCTATCTTAATATAATCTAGAGACAATACAATGATCTAAAAAATAAATCCACCCCCTATCCTAGGCTTTCAGGCAAGTAGTGGATAAGGGGGTGTTCCTTTACTATGTTGAAGTACCCCAAATTATTATGCCTTTAACCACAGATTCGATGGCAATGTTTGGCAGCTCAGGATTTAGGCAATTCCCTAGACTGTGCATCCTGGGAGGATGGGAGGCAGCCAGCTTGGAAGACCCACACGCTACTCATCTTCCTCTTGTTTGCAGGGTCTTTAAGTAAGCATATCTTGTTTAGACCAAATTAAAAAGATACCACAGCTTTGGCAACCAAATTATTAGGGATGGAGGAGGGACAGATGGAACAGAAGCAGTGGGGGTGGAGAAAGATGGGAAAGAGGAGACTGAGAAAAACCAAAGTATCAGCATTCTGTCCTCAGAGGCATGCACAAAGCGTATCTTTAGCACAAAGGGAGAGAACCGAGAACGAACAACAAAGGGAAAACAAATACCTTGAAGAAAAGAGTGGCTTTTCAAATGTGTAAGTTACCTAACAGAATGTTATATTTTTATCCTTTCTATTAAAGACTGCAGATGTGTGTACATCTGCTTGGAATAACATAGGGGATTCATTTAGTGAAATAATTTGTTCTCCCTTTTAAAAAGGTCTATAGGAATTTCATATTTTATCTGAAAGCCTGACTGCCTATTGATCTCAAGACTAGCTTCTAGGGGAGCCCTGTGTGTGATTTGAGGGCTGATGAAGAATCCATGCTATGACAGTTCAGACACCAAAGAGGGGAAAAAAAGGAAAGAGGTTGACTGTAATTCATTCTGTACTATAATTATCGGTGAGTTTACAGTTAGCACCCTAGACCAAGTGATATAATTTGTAAACATGGTGAGTTATGGTTCTGAACCCATGCCCTGGGGCCAACCCAGTTTGTATTACAAGTTGACATTTCCAAATCCTTTGGAATTTAGCCTTTGATTGCCCCATAGAAGTCAAAAAATTATAAACCTTTTGGAATTCATTGATTGGTCACACTGAGATAAACACACAACTTTCTGAAGCAGAGGAAACTGTTTATTCAAAGGCACTTTATTATTTCCACTAATAGAAATATTATTTCCACTTTATTATGTTCACTAAAGAAAAATGGAGAACATTTAAAATTTAAGAGCATTTAAAAAGAGCACATGGTACTGAGCATTGACTTGTTAGGTCTACACCAGAGTCCAAGCTTTCACATTCTTCTCCTTCCACCAAGGCAGCCTATATGGACTTCAAATGGGACCCAGCCCTGGGATTCTGCCCAGGAGGGGAACATAACCTTCTCTAAAGTATGATTCCATGTTCTAGTTACATAGCGAAATGGAGCCCAAGCCCAAGCAAAGAAATCTTGTCCTCAAAGGGCCCGGCTAGAACAAATATGGGGAATAAGGTTTTGCTAAATCTGGAAAGTATATTGCAAAAATCAACAGCTTGACTACTTTATTATGCATAAGGACCACCTAAGTACTTGCTAAAATGTGGATTCTAAACCCAGTCCCTGAGATTCTGATTCAGTAGACTTGGATATGTCCCAAGGATACACATTTGTTATAAGCTTTGTTAGTGATTCTAATACTGGTGATTCATGAATCACACTTTGGAAAAATACTTAAAAAGACCATTTTGTTATGCACTGTTCAAAAGCACACATATATGGAAGTTTCTATACTAAGGATTTCATTTGATCATTTATTTATTCATCACCTAGTATGAGCCTACTCATATGCAAATTAGAAGAAAAGACTTGTTCAAATGATGGGGAATCGTTATTTTCTTAAAATAAATTTTCAAATATTTTATAGTATTCAGAAACTGTTGAGCTAACCAAGCAAACAGAAACTGGTCCCGTTAAGAGATAAGTCACTATTAATTTAATAAAGTTTGCCAGCTTGATATTTTTTAAATAAAATAGTAAGTGATATTTGCTTAAATGTATATTCTTTTTAGGCTCCAAATCAAGTTTTTAAAAACTGTTTTGTATGTGAGAACATTTCATATGCTAAATTGCAGGTGAACAGGTCTGTTTGACTATTAGTCTATTTCTGTGTATTGGGCATCAGTGCATATGTATCCTTATGTTCGTGGCTAATATATGACTGACATTGATTGCAATGTCTGTGTTTCTTTTCTCTTTTTTTAAGTTTTATTTATTTATTTGAGAGAGAGAGAGAGAGCACGAGCAGGAGGAGGGGTAGAAGGAGAGGGAGAGAATTCTCAAGCAGACTCCCACTGAGCACGGAACCCAATGTGGGGCTCAATCCCAGGACCCTGAGATCATGACCTGAGCTGAAATCAAGAGTCGAACACTTATCTGACTGAGCCACCCAGGCACCCCACAATTTCTGTGTTTCTTAATGAAAAAGAAGGAGGAGGAGGAGGAAAAGGAAATGTATTCCAAATTAATCCCACACATTGAATTTATCTTTCAGTTTTGTAGTGTCCAGCCTTTAGGATGATATCCAATGATCCCTGCCTCCTAATATTCATGTTATTTCTTCCATGTTGTGTCAGGGTCAGTCTAGGTAACCAATACAACATGGCAGAAGTGATGAGGTGATGATTCTGAACTGTGCCTTCTGCCTTGCTCTCTCAGAGAGTGGAGGGAAGCCAGTCAGAATATCTTGCATACACTCCAGCCACCTTATGGAGAAGTCCATGAGACAAGAAACAGAGGCCTCCAGACAACTGCCATGTGAGTTAATTTTCTTGAAAGTGGGTGCCCCAGACTTAGTCAACCCTTCATATGATGGTAGCCCTGACTGACTTCACTGCAATCCTAGGAGAGATCCCCAGCCAGAACCACTGCATTAAGTTGTACCCAGTTTCCCGACCCTTAGAAACTGTGTGATGTAACAAATGTATCTTGTTTTAAGCTGACTTTTGGAGGTAATTTTTGACGCAGCCATAGAAAACTAATACAATTTTCACCTACAGTTGCTATATAATATGTCTGTGATGGAAATCTCAAACCATCTGCTACTTGACCTTATGATGCTCTGTGTCTAGAAAAGAGAAACGAGAAGGAAAGTCACCTTCATATAGTTAAGCATGTTCATTCATTGCTCGTGGTTAGTATTCTTTGAAGTGCTAAAAATAGAGATAATTCATAAATAATCTTTTGTACCATAATACATAGAAAAAGTCCAGATTTTTCCTATTAAATGAGTATACTTACAGTACTTGAAATTGGAAGCAAAATTATAGTCTTTGATGCTATTTTGTCTTATTAGTCATGAATTTAACTATATGGAGTCTACAAATCAAATAAATATTTGTTGGTTCCAATTTCAGTCCTGTCCTTAAATGTGCTATTGAATGAGGAGAAAAGAAAACAAAGTTATCCCATCACACTTCACCTTTAGAATTCAACTCAAATTAATCACTTTTAATAAGTTCACTTTAGTGTCCACTCTTGATTTCAACTCAGGATCGTGAGATAGAGCCCCAGGTCTGGCTCTGGGCTCAGTGCAGAAATCTGCTTGTCTCTCTCCCTCAGCTCCTCCACTCTCTCTCTTTCTCTCAGATAAATAAAATCTTTTTTTTTAAAGACGCTAATATTTTTCATATCATCTTAGAATCTAATTTGAAAATAAAGAAGAGACAATACCCAACAACAACAAAAGATCATAAAATTTGTTTTACTCTAATAACTTTGGGTTTCCAAGCCCAAATACTTAGTAATATCTCTAAATAGACATAACTATTCTTACTATGATCTCTAAATACAGTTTTGATTTACAAAACAGATGGGAAAGTTTGCTATGATCTTGATTACTTTCACTGAATCTTCAAAATTAGTTTGAGGCGTCACCCACTGTAACTCACAAAAAAATATGGTTTTAATTTTGAAACAAGTAGTGTGTTGCTGATGGATAGCCATGAAATGTATATAAAGATGTTTTGCAATACTGAAAACATTGTTAGGAAATAATTGCACTTCATTAAGGCAGTTGAATCCATAAAGGTACCGGGTAGCTAAAAAATGAAATGACTCCTAAGCACTGTCAAAGTTTAGCCCAGATTTGGCAAAACTATGAGGTAGGCAGGGTCCCTACATGCCTTGCCTCTCCCCTTACCCACACACCCTGGAATCTTATTTTTCAAAAGTCTCTCTCTTTAAAACATAACTTTCCTATTGTCTCAGAGTCTTGTGCTCTATGAGAAGAAGATATTTCAATAACTTAGGTAACCAGTGCTCTCTTCTCACAAATAAACTTTAAGGTGCATTCTGCCTCTCTGACTGCTCTGAATTAAAATTATTTTAGGGAGCCAAATACTTCTGTGGCCTCACCATTCATAACACATAGGAAGTTGTTTATTCCATCTGAATATAGACCTTTTAAAATGTGTTTGCTCAATATTTTCCAAGCTTGTAACATAAAATGAATATCTATTTTTTATATTGATATTTTAGTCCAAATCTGGGAGGAATCCATAAGAATGTTTTAAGGTTATCAATATAGACTTTTGATGATGGAGCTATTAATACCAGTTTCTACAAAACTAGTGCACAACTGGCTTATTAAATGTTTAAGAACATCTAAAGAAATCAGAAAAACCAGTAAGTGTGTGCGTGCATGTATACTTTCAATAATTTCAACAGGTAGTAAGAAACAACTTGTTCTAAAAATGCTTGTTGAGTTATTTAATAGGTACAACTCAATAAATAAGCAAATTAAGTAACTCATTGGTACTACTGAATGCTGTATAGTATAGATAATTTTATATTGCTTTGTAGAATTTGAAGGGCAAAAGTCAAACTATTGAACTATTATTAAATTATTTTGTTAAAAAATTTGGTCAAGATCTAAGGACGCATTCCGCTGTCACAAATCATAGCATTGCCATTCTTAGAAGCCCATAAAGATTTACCATCTTATTTGAAATAAAAGGTGAACACTTTGCCATGGTTTACAAGGTCCTGCATGATTAGCCCCACATCCCTCATCAACCTCCTCTGGGACGATTCTCTCCCTCTTTCATTATGATCCAGCCACACCGTTCTTTATTTCTGCTCCTAGAACACATCAGACACATTCTCCCCTGAGGGTATTTTGTATTTGCTGCTTTTAACAAGGTGTCACTGCTGCCTTTGTTTACTGGATTTGCGATCTCTAATAGGGCTTTGCTCAGAATTCCAGGCACCCATCAAGTGGAGACTACTTCAAAAAATTTTTTTGAAAAAGAATAAAGCGAGTAGTTCTCAATATCTATTGGTAGAAAAGCAAATTTCCAGCACACTTTTGAATTAAGATGGTGGTGTACTTTACTAGTGAATGCCATTACACATACATGTATACACATGCATACACACATGCACACACACACACACATTCTGTTCCCAGTAGTAAGCTGATATGAAGCCAACAAAGACATTATAAGAACAGTATAGACTAACATTCCTCAAAAACAGAGATGCAGAAAGTGTAAGATGTTAAAAGGGAGTTTGAAAATTTGAAAGCAGCTTATATTCCTGAAAGAATCAAATAAAATAAATCTAAAGCCTTAGGAGGTGAAAACTAAGTGAAATTGCTGTTTTCATAAAACTCGGTGTCTTTTGATGAAGTTGGCACTACCTAAGTCTGTTTCACGGATGTTACCTTAATTTAATTATACATATTTCAGTATTTAAATAAGAACTATCTGAAGATACTATAATACCTGTACTCAAGGGGAATTTACATATATTATCCCTAAATCTCAAAGAAGAAGATAATACTACCCCATTTCATAAAGAAGAAAATGTAGGTTCAAAGATACTAAAGCATTTGCTTAAGGGCACTCAACTAGTAGGTTTCAAATTTGGGTTAATCTGACTCAAAATATACATTTTTTTTTCTCTAAAGAAAAAGTGGAAATTTCAGGAGCTATGAAAGCTAAATTGTGGAGGGTACTAGGGACTGGATGGGGCTCCTCCAAATATATCAATAAAACAACTGTATTGTAGAGGGTGCATAGGGTAGTGAGAATGACTTCCAAAGAATAAGCTAAGGCTGATGTTAGGTCATAGAAAAATGATAGTATCATCAGATAACAGAATTAATTTCCCAGACGAAGAAACCAAGGTCCTTTTTTAGGCTTAGCTGCCCTATTTGATAAGACTGATAATTTCCCCTTGATATCCAATCTTTTTTTCTTCCTCTTAGGAAAAGAGGTAAGTACTCCTAGCTTGGTATGTGGCTGTTCTCCCAAAGACTACATTTCCCAGACTTCCTTGTAGCTTATATTGCCATGTGACTGAGTTCGGGCCAATGGATGAGTAGAATTGATGTGTGAAACTTCTAGGCCCTGTTTTTTAAAGAAAGATGCTTATTCCTTCCCTCTTTCCTCTGTTTAATGCGGATGTGTGATGGGTATAGAAGATGTGGTCAGAGTGAGTCAATTTTGGCCATTCTTGTGAGGACCACACACTAGGAGATGGACAAGAAACACTTCAGAAGAAACCTGAGGTCCTGTTGGCTTTATAAAGCAGAGATGCTGAACCTCTCTGCATCACCTACCAACTCAGAATTTATCTGAGACAAATAAATCTATTTTGTTTATGCCACCTTCATTTAGTCTCTGTTAAAGTGGCCAAAACAATCCTGAAATTAATACCTCTTAATTCCCAGTTTAGTGTTGCCACCTTTGTATATGTATTACACTTAAATATTTACTCTGATCACAAACTTCTTTAAATATATTAATTCATTTTTTATGTGGGTGATCAGAATGGATATTTCAGATCAGTACTGATGCAGTTTAATTAGACAATTTTGATTCCAGAACCATAGACTACAGTTTATATATTACTATTCTCATAATCCAATTGAAGTATTGAACATTCATTAAAATTAAAGAGACACTCGAAACTACAAAACATTTCTGAAAGCAATTAAGGGAGACCCTAAAAATGAAGAGATATACTGTGTTCGTGACTTGGAAAACTCAACAATGTCAATTCTCTCTAAACTGACCTATACCAATTCAGTACAATTCAAATCAGAATTCCAAAAGACTATTCTATATAAATTTTAAAACTGCTGCTAAAATTCCTACGAAAGTACAGTCAGACTACCTTTGGACCTTGAGAGCTTGTTTGGAGGTTCTAGCAGGGGAGCGCAGCTACTCGTATACCCTTGACCGAAGAACGGTCCTCCTCTATCGGGGAAGGTCGTCCTCTTCGACCGAGCGCGCAGCTTCGGGAGGGACGCACATGGAGCGGTGAGGGAGGAAGGGGACACCCGCCTAGCCAGCCAGATCAGCCGAATCAACCCTGGCGATCAATGGGGTGACAGATGTCGCAGCCAGATCGCCCTCACATCCGCAGTCAGGCTACCTTTGAAAATGAAGAACAACGTGAAAGGATTAACAATACTGATTGCAAGATATCTTACAAAGCTACAGTAGTCAAAACAATGTGGTATTAACATAAAAAATAGAAAAATACGTCAGTGAATTGAACAAAGAGTCTAGAATGAGATCCACACATATATAGATAACTGATTCTCTACAAAGATACAAAAACAGTATAGTGGACCATGGATGGTCCAGTAGCATTAAAATAACCAGATATCCATATGGAAATAAATTAACTTTGATCCATACCTTACACTCTATACAAAAATTAACACAAAACAGATCAAAGAGCTAAATGTAAAACCCAAAACTATAATGCTTCCAGGGGAAGAAAAATAACATGGATTTTTGTGTATGTGTGTGGATTGTGGTGATGAGTTTTTAAATACAACATCAGAACTGTGTGCTATGAAAAAACAACTTGATAAACCGGACTTTGTCAATTAAAAAAAAAATTAAAGAGGCATTCAATATAAAATTTCACAGGTGGACTCTATATAGTGAGCAGCACATCATTGTTTCTGTTGCTGTTGTTCACTCTTAAGTTAGGTAAGAATCAGTTGAATTTATGTTTGCCTTATTTCAACAGACTTTTCTTTACTGTTCTGACTTACCAGAAACTGTTTCAGTCAACAAAAATAGTTTATCCAATCAAATCAGTTGAAAAATGTCTGTTAAGTTCTGAACGATCCTATATAATTTTCCCCAGTACTTTAAACACTTTTCATGGCATCTGATTAAATGTTAAAAAAAGACCTTCTCCTCACCAAAACTATAAAAAGTTTCAATTAAAAAAAAAGTTATGAAATATTCTGAACAGAGATTAGAGGGTAAGAAAGAGGTAACTAGGGGGTTTGGAATGAGTTTATTTTGACCCAAACTCATGCTGTAGTCAGAATATTAGTCACAGCTGCAATGACAGGATAACTTACTTGACAGCCTCAGGAGCTTTTTTATTTTTAATTTTGTTTTTGTTTTTGTTTTTCTGGTATCCTGCTGAATCTGACCAGAGCAGTTTATTTACTTCCAGGCTCTCTCTACTTATCTCCAGCCTAGAGGCCAAGGGTTTGCATTTAATTCAACTGTTCCCAAATGGGACACTTGCTGAGGTTCGATAATGAGTATGTCCCATTTTCCAAAATAGTTAATAACATGCAAATTTATGTACAATTTTGATACTTACTTATAATTCTTTTGAATCATGTACTAAATAGGTCACCAGATTGTAATTTAATTTTCCTTTTATTGATTAATGTACTTTTGAATTATTTGCAGTGTTATTCATATGTGTTCAGCTTAATATTAGTTATTCCAATTAGGAAGGAGAGATTTTCATGTCTTATTCATTTAAGAACTAAATTTGTTGTCTTCAAGGTGAGGGAGGCAGAGGCCAGTCAAAAAGTTACTTGAAGGTCATCTATTTTTAGTCTCCTGTTAGTCCGTGAAATGTTCTAATAAAGCAGAGATGGACTCAAAGTCAGTTAAAATATTTCATCTTGGGTATTTCCCTTCATCTTCCCTTTATCCACCCATCTAACCTTTTCTGCATCTAGAATCCCTAAACCTGGCTCCCTGAAAACTTTTGTGTGTTTGTTTTGCCTTTCTCAGTCCAACCAAATTCTTCTCCTTTGGTTCCTAACTTCAGTTTCACAAAGACTAGATGTGTTCTTTCTGATTCCCAGCTTCCACTACACTAAGATTACTGTCGTGTTTTGGTGTTGGGATCATATTGTAAAAACACCATGTTTATAACACCTTACCCATTCTACATTAAGGTAACTAAATCTGTACACTTTTAAATTGTAGACATACCAAAATACACCCATTTGAGAGGTTATTGTATAGGGGAATACTGAAACCAGTATTCTGAGCCTCTCTGTGCCTTAGGTTTTGTTTTTAAAGAACATTGGGTAGATACAAAATAATATTTATAAAGAAGTCAAAAGGTATGAGGGTGGTACGACATCTGTACCTATACCTTCTTCTTATCTAGTGCAAGAAATGAAAGAATATGATCTGTGAAGTCCCTTATGTCCTTGCCCCAATCCTTCCTTCTTCCCCCAGGAAATTATTTTATCCTTAATTTTTTGGTCATCATTACCTCAAGTGTCTCAAGTTTGTTGCTTCTTTTTTTCAATCTGTGAAATGAATATAATAGCAGTGATCACTTACAGGGTTGTTAATACTAATGAATTAGTGGATACAGACAAAACACCTAGAATCCTGTTTGGCAGGGAAATCAATAAACATAACCATTGTGATAATGATGATGATGATGATGGCAATGATGGATAAACTTAACATTGTCATGCATACCATTGCTTTCATTCATCCTTTTGTTTAGCAAAACATTAGACTATTCATTAGTGTCCTTTGAAACAATATGAAGACACAGTACTTAGTCATTTTTTTTAAGTGAAGAATTTATATATCTTAGATGAAAGATTCCCATAAGTATGCACAAATTCCTGGAGAAGGAGGCTCAGGAACCATAGAATTTGGGGAAATACTTTCTCATGAGTATCAGAATTTTTTGAAAAAAACAACAACAATAGATGGATCCTAAAGAAAGTTCTTATTCACCACAAATTTGTTTTGAACATTTCAGAACTCATAAACCAAATATTCTACCTAAGGCACTATTTTAAATCTGTGGAAAATGTTAGTGTACTTGTGGTTGAGATTTCCTTGTATTTCCCTCTCCTCCATGCTTAACCAGAAAATAACCCTTTTTTAAGAATGAGGCCAAGTCTCATGAACCAAGCCACAATCCAAGGATTCACCATGACTACCTCATGTATTAATGAGACAAAGCTGAAGAAATTCCTTTCAAGAGGCTATGTAGAGGAATGGTAAAACTACAAAGATGAGAGCACAATTTTATTCAATAACAAATCTTTTGGTTGGGAAAAGTCTATGCTTTGGGCACGAATCAGAAAAACTATGATAAAAGAGGCATCAAAATGTCTTTGTGATCAATTTTATCGTCTCTGGATAAAAATCACATCAACACATCTTAGAGGATACTGACCTTTTTAAAAAACTTTTTTTTTAAATCTCAGTATAACACACTCATAAAACCTGCACATATCATAAGTATAAAGCACAATGAATTTTCAGGAGGTGAATACACTCAAGTTACCATCCACTCAGATCAAGAAACAGACATCTTCAGCATTGCACTGACTACTTTTTAATATGTGTCTAGTCATGTTTCTCTCCCTGAGCAAGAAGGTGAGAATCAAAACTGATGCCTACAAAGCTGGGGTAAAGAAAGAAGATTTAATCAACCAATCTCTTAGCTTATGAGTTGATCAAATTTATCAATTTGCTATTGATGGGATAGCAAATTGGGATAAATTTTGCTATGGGACCTTTTGCTAGGCCACTTAACATTGACACATCAAGTTGAATACACAGTGGTGGTCAATTTTTTACTTTGACTGATTTACATCCACATGTGGTCGGTGGGTAAGTGGCATAACATATCATCCTCACCAATGGTTTTCCTTCTCTCTCTCTGTCTCTCTCTCTCAAACAAAAAGATTAGTTTCAATGGGCAAAGTTATTTTTGAGGCATAATCTCTTCTTTTTCATCAAATTTAGGTGCTAAAGAATGGTTATTTCAACCCAATTAAGAACTTGAATATTGCAGATGTCCTTACCCTTAGAGAAAACTTTTAAAAATCCATGTAAAATATTTGTTATTTTTTTTCTTTTTACTGTGGTTTGTTTTGTGCAGTATATGAAATATTTTGAAAATCAACTTTGAGAAATTCTTTCATTAAGCCATCTTCAGTAAATATTTAGATGTTACATAGTAGGCATGCTCCAGCAGAAAAGGAGCTAGTTGAGAAGTGGTACATGTGTAAATGAAAGTTGTATTTAAATTTCTATATATTCTAGTTCCAATTTCAGAAAGCATAGACAGTTCATCTACCTCTGTTCAAAAGAAGAATAATGATTAGTCCCTTTTGACTGAAAAAGGATTTCACATTCAGTAGTGTCCATGGAAATATAACTTTTTCTGTGCCTGTTGAATTCTAAAAAGAGAGTAAAGGTAAGATCTGGAAACAAAAGGAAGCTTTTTTTTTTTTTTCTCAGAGTATTATATTGGGTAGGCAGAGATAGAGAAATTTAAAACCATTTAAAATGAATATATTTCTTCCTAATCTATCTCCAATCCTATTAAACAGCAGACTATTTGACATTATTAAACATATAACATGTCCTTCATTTAATAAAGTTTCCTTCTCAAGACAGACGTTAAAAAATCAACAATTAGTATAGATTTCAGATTTATAGTGTGGTACTTTAATGCAAACCTTTAAAAAAGATTAGCTATTTTAAATATTAAAATACTGACATGTATACATTTATGTAATGTGATATATAAACAAGAGTATTATATAATACATAAACATATAATATATTGAGGTCTTCATTCTTAATTTTTTATTTAGAGCTAACACATGTACTTGGTTTGACAAAATTGAGCACTACAGAAATTTTGCCAATAAACAGTGAGTCCTACCCAACCCTAGACCCCATGCCACCTCTCAGAGATAATTATTATCAAAACTTTCAGGCATGCCTTTATAGAAACTTCCTATCAAATTATACAATGCACATACATACAATCAATACGGTGGGTGTAGGTCTCAGTCCACAATTGACTTATCTAAGAAATGTTGCATTTGTTTATTTCCCTGGAACCAATTACATTTCAACTTGCTTCTAGCCTGTTATAAAATTCAAATTCATTCTCAAGTACTAAGAACTCCCACCACCAACCACACATAAACCATTTTGCCTTTTAGTGGTGCAATGATCCTTCATAAAATCCCAGGCACTCAAGAGCATCCTCCGTCAGTAAGTCATCAATCTCTCTGGTTACCACCATGATAGCCATTGTTCCAGTTGATAAAGCTGTCAATCCAACTTGTCTGCCATACTTTGGGGCATGGGTATATTTGATAAGGCTAATCACCTCTTTCTGATAATTTTCCACCTACCAAGCTCACTGTTTGAGATCAGAATATGGGTTCCAAATATTTACAGGTCCTATAAACCTTTCCTCTTTCATAGGAGTCTTTTTAAAAATGTATGCATATTTCATTACCTTTCTTACATTTTATTAACATTTTCAAGATCAGCTATAGCACTGAGAAAATATTCCGTAGCATTAGAATTTACTCACTCTGCTGCTTATTTTCAACCTACTTCTTAGATACATTTCTGGTGTTTCACTTTTTCTTTTTTTTTTTTTCTTCTTCTTTTTTTTTTATTCTTATGTTAATCCCCATACATTACATCATTAGTTTTAGATGAAGTGTTCCATGATTCATTGTTTGTGCATAACACCCAGTGCTCCATGTAGAATGTGCCCTCCTCAATACCCACCACCAGGCTAACCCATCCTCCCACCCCCCTCCCCTCTAGAACCCTGTTTGTTTTTCAGAGTCCATCGTCTCTCATGGTTCGTCTACCCCTCCGATTTCCCCCCCTTCATTCTTCCCCTCCTGCTATCTTCTTCTTCTTCTTTTTTTCTTAACATATGTTGCATTATTTGTTTCAGAGGTACAGATCTGAGATTCAACAGTCTTGCACAATTCACAGCGCTTACCAGAGCACATACCCTCCAAAGAACTCATCAAACTCAACACCCAAAGAACAAAGAATCCAATCAAGAAATGGGCAGAAGACATGAACAGACATTTTTCCAAAGAAGACATCCAAATGGCCAACAGACACATGAAAAAGTGCTCAATATCGCTCGGCATCAGGGAAATCCAAATCAAAACCTCAATGAGATACCACCTCACACCAGTCAGAATGGCTAAAATTAACAAGTCAGGAAATGACAGATGTTGGCGGGGATGCAGAGAAAGGGGAACCCTCCTACACTGTTGGTGGGAATGCAAGCTGGTGCAGCCACTCTGGAAAACTGGTGTTTCACTTTTTCTTTTTGAGAAACAATAACACACAGGTGTAAATGCAGCCATTAGAGGGAAAAGTTATTTACTCAGTGTTTAGAGCATTAATATACTAGTTAAATAAACCTTTTTTTAAATTTTCTTAGTCTTGAAAATATGACTACTCTTACCAATCTACATTATTTGTGGTAATGCTGTGGCTATTTACCCCCATCCAGATACAGTCATTCTCAGTGTCCTGATTCCCTCTGGGGACAGCTAATGAACACTTTTTGGCATGTGCCCAGAAGCCTGAGCACCATTGTAATTTATTTCTATCTGAATTACTCCAATTGGGGCAAGGATGCTGAATTATGCTGATTTCCCATAAACTGGCTCATTTTGCTGAATACTGGTTTATCTCTTGATGCAGGATATTAGAGTAACAGAAAATAAACATATATACACACAGATAAATTTCTCCAACCTTGTATTTTGAATCAAACAATTGCTTTTTGTTCTTCTCATTGATTCAGTTAGTAATTAATACTAGGCTCTACAATGAATGTCACTTGCATAATTTGAACATACAATATTCATATTCCCTTTTTTAGACACAAAAATGAACCAAAGAACCATTTAGCAGTTGTTTGAAGCATATTTTGTAATCTGTTTGGGCATTTGTGCTTGTAAACAATTAAATGGTGGATTATTCTTTAAATTTTCAGCTCTGTCACCATTTTGCAGTCTGATCCACTTATATTAGAAGAAAGTAAGCTACATTATAAATTGATTTCCTGGAGAATTTACTTTAATACAGAATTTTACCAAATATTTCTTTTCTCAAACTTTTCCCTTGTTAATTATTATTGTATCCGAAATCTGTAATTTAAAATAACTGTAAATAAAACTGACAGATGCCATATGGAATAATAGCAACCTTACAAGCAAAATAGCCACCTAGGCTGATTATTTGCCAGCTATGAATGTAAATAAAAATATGAAGCTGAATTTATTTAGCACAAGAAAGTGGGGGAAATGTTTAAACACGACTTGCACATTGAAAAACTATTTAGCAGGCATCTACTGAAAAGGGGCAAGATGTGGAGGAAGTGCTGAGAAGCACAATTACAAAAATCTCCTCTCACATAACTTATGCTCTAGATTGAAAAATAAGACCTATAAATATCAAACAGTTACAAAATAATTTTTAAAATAGAAAAGAAGAATGAGATATAAATATGAAACATGTGTAAGACAAAGATGTGGTTAAATGTCAAATGAATGGCACAGATAATAAATTCTAAAAATTCAGAGAAGGGTCAAGATGCTGTGAATCAGAATAATTCATGAAGGTCTCAGAAAGCTTCTATTTTCAAGGATCACAGCAGTGCAGATGGAGCTTGATGTGCTGGGCCCACCCTGTACTAGCTCAGGAAAGCCCATCACTAGGCACTGTACAACGTAGCCCTCTTCAGCTACATGGCCTTTCCTGGCCTAGGCTGGGAAGTTACATAATGCCACTTTTGCTGTACTCCCTAGTGGTTGAAACCATTATAAACCCACCCAGGTTCTAGGGAAAGGAATACCGATTCACCTCTTGAGTGGAGAAGTCTCAAAGAACTTTATGGTCATTGTTCATTAACCTGACTCAGAAGCCAAATTGATTTCCTTCCAGATACTCTGCTAAAGAAACCCTTGGTTTCTACAAAGTATTATTCTATCATATTGCCCTAGCCATTGATTTAAAAAAAAGGAGACCTAAGATTCCTAAGATTCCTAAGACTCTAAGTACAACCTAACAAAAACTCTGGATGTGACTTTCTTTTCCTTATTCTCTCATGCTAAGAGCCGTTTTTGATAATATTAAATAATATTCAAGGAAAACATTCAGTGAAGTGTAACATACCATTCTTAATCTTAAGAAACTTAAAATATAGTTGGGGAGATGTAATATTCATTCATGCATTCATTCTGTCATTCAGGAATCGGTTATTAAATACCTCCCCTGAGCCACATTCAGACCAGGCACTTAAAAAACAAAGAAAACTAAATATTGTCACTGGCTTTAAGAAGCTCAAAATGTAGTGGGAACACACACATGGACGTAGGATGCAATGGGATAATCGATAGAATTATGAAGAAATCTCTGTAGGGGCCAAGAGAAGAGAGCCATGAGTTCTTCATGGTGAGAGTGTGTAGAATTTCTAAGCTGTTGGAAATCAAAACTATGAATAATTAAGTAATGTATTTCAAGGTGTCTTTGCCTAGGTTTTCATATTTGTATTTAATACACACATACTTGCAACAGAGGCATCAATAACACACAGAATAATCGAGTATCATTTACTTGATTTAAGAAATATAACTCTATAACCTCTGAATTATATCCACTTAATCAACTTCTTGATTTTGACTGTTTTCTAGACTGTGGGAAAGTAGAAAATGTCTCTATAAATGTTTTTAGAACCAAGCAAGAGTATAAATATATATTTTGAAAACAGTTCCTTCAAAGACTAAAGCCAAATTTAAGAGCAAAAAAAATAAAAGGAAAGCATGACTAGGAATGACGGATATTTCAAATATGATAAGTAGGATCTGTATAAAATGGATCCACAGTTTCTTAAGCACATGACAGATCATCTTAATTACTATTGAGATAAGATACAAAACCAAAGAACGCAGGAATTTTAATGACTATAAGAGTAATTATAAGAATATTGCAAGTAGTTAAAGCAGAGCTTTAACACAAAGGTGTCATTTTAGTGGTGTTCGTCCATATTTGAGGCTACTAAGGTTAGGTTGACAAGTATCCAGGAAATTTAACAGAGGTGACTTTGTGAAGAATTCACATAACATGACCTTATAATTATATTGTCTGTCCAGGGGTGATTCCTTTGTTCATGAAATTTGATTCCTTGTTGGTCTTATAGTTTTACTTTATAACAGATTCTCAGTATACAGAAATACAAACTTACTGAATTTTTCAAACCTCAGAACTGATTTAGAAATCCTTACAATTCACTTTATAGAACTGTTTGTTTCCTTCTAACATGTATTCCAGGAAACTTGACCCCTCCTTCCGTTCAGTCTTTCACATTGAATGACTGGATTTGATTGTCTTCCCCACCAGACCCCAGATCAATCTGTTCAATGCTAAGACTTGGGAGGGTCCACAAAATGCTAGGGAAGAGTTTCAGCCACTAGAGAGATTTGCACTTGCTTGTCGTAGAGTACTGAAAAGAGGTTATGTTAAAGTTAAGTGATTTTCAATCCAATATTCTCTCTGGCTAAGTTGCCATTGTTGGTTTTTCATCATTCAATCAGCTCCTGCCCAAATTCTGGAGAAAGCCTTCGTATCTGTCAGAATGAGCTACATGATGTTGCAGTAACAAACAGTTCCTGAACCTGAGTGACTTACAGTAACAAAAGTGTATTTCTCAGTCTTGCTCTATCAGTCTCAGACTGGCAGTGGCTCTGCCCCATGCCACTCTCACTCAGGGACTCAAGGTGACAGAACCTCCACATCCATCATGTCCCTGTGGCATGGAGAAAGGAACATGGCGGAATGCACCCTATTTCACCAAGGCTTCTGCTTGGAAATGAACACCATATTCCTACTTACTTTCTGCATTACATTACAGTGGCCAAACAAAGTTACTCTTCAGAAGGGATGTATCATCCCATCAGGAGAACTGAAACATTGGTAACAGCCCTAAAAATTGTTGCACCTTGCATTTCTATCATTAATAATTAAAGACCTACTAGCCCTAAGAGAAAAAAATTAGCTAAAATTTGCATCATAAAAACTATTCATAACTAAATATAATTGTCATGTGTCTTATGTGTTTCTCTCTGAGTGAGATAGTGCCAATATTTACTGTAAAATTAGTAAAAAATATTTTTTAAAACATCAGGAATATGATCATCTCATAAGTGAGGTACACCTAACCTGTATCTCTAGGAGAAAGCTTATCCTCATTAATTTTACATAGTTTAATTTATCTTTCAGGCTGAGATGATTGTTACTGAACCAAGGGTGATACCCAGCCCGTCACAAACAGAGCCAGCTAGGAGTTTTCTTTCTTTTTTTTTAGAGATTTTATTTATTTGACAGAGAGAGACACAGCGAGAAAGGGAACACAAGCCAGGGGGGTGGCAGAGGGAGAAGCAGGCTTCCCGCGGAGCAGGGAGCCTGATGCGGGGCTCGATCCCAGGACCCTGGGACCATGACCTGAGCCGAAGGCAGACGCCTAACGACTGAGCCACCCAGGCGCCTCAGCTAGGAGCTTTCTAAAGCTAATTTGTTCCTGAGGGCTTTGAGGTTTAATCAGCTCACTTTTTCTCCTTTTGAGTTTCTATTAGTGTTGGATTCCTGGGGTATTGTACAGTAGTGACTCTGAGGTGGCCTATTCTGAGTTATTTTAATTTTTTTTTCCCTGTCTAAGAAACTGCTGGGGAAGGTCAACCTAATCTCCACCTTTCCTCAACATGATAGATTCTCTACAAATTGAGATTTGTAGACTTCAATGGATCATGTTCTCCATTTCCTTCCAACTGAAATGCATTCCCTTTAGTGCTGATCAAGTAAGAGAAGAGAAGGGCCTAACTGGGGTGAGGGAAAATTAGAACCATAATTCTCAGGAAAATGTCCATATTTCCTGACTCCCAATCCTCAAAAGTTTTCCTTTCATTGGCTCTATTCAGTCCAAAATTTGTTTTCAGTTGTGTTTGTTTGTTGTTTTGTATGCTTTTTGTTTGTTGTTTGGTTGGTTGGTTTGTCTAAGCTAGATGCTGTTTGAGTGATTAAGTCACATTCAGAATCAAGTTACATGATGGCACTGATTCCATCAAAAAGTCTCACATTTTACTAATGATAGAAATACGGATTATGCATTAATTCTATTTAAATGCTGTTTGTAAATATAATTATGCAACTTGAAAATATTTCTCTTATTATTTGCATAGACATAATAATTTTAGAGACATTTCTTTTGGGGGTAGTGTCTTAGCTGATTTAAATGTTAATTTTCTGTCACTATTAAAATGTGTTTTCTTCGCTAATGTTCTTGGACTCAGAAGAGACACACATATTTTTAAAACTAAGAAACTGAATTCAGTTCATTCTTCTATTTTATCACCAGGAGACTTAAGGTTCTGAAAGTCTTTTTTATGCTAAGGAAGAGGAATTTCTGGGAAGTCTTTGTAAACTAAAACCGTGCTTTCAATTGGCAAAAAAAAGGGGGAGGGGGAAAATAATAATATGTTATATTAATCAGCTTCTAGTTTATGTTGGGAATTTCATGTGTCTGCTATTTTCAAGATACATAGAATAGCTAAAATATAGATTAGCTGAATGGGTTTTAAATTCATATATATGATTGTTAGTGGTTACCTAGAATCTGTGTTAAGAAAGATTCTGAGTCTTCACAATGGGGTTCTGTGATTGATTTTTGTGTGTGTGTGTGTGTGTGATTGATTTTTAATATCTTCCCTGGTTCAGGAAATGAGAGAAACAGCACACATGCCATTCTTTGCAGTGCCTTATGTGTGCAAAATACAAGCAAACAAAAGAGTTTGGTTATGAATACAGTAGTTTAATTTTGATCCTGATACTATATGAAGACTATAAAACACTTTGGTTAGCTTTGTGCATTCCATTTTTCCTGTCAATACAGTGGATGGTTTGTTTTAAGGAAGTTTTAAAGGTAATTTTGAGTCAGAACAAGAGAAATAAATGTATGTGGCCAGCCTTGCTTAGATGAGAGTAGTATAAAGGAAGTGGCTGTTATCTAATGATTTCCCACAATCTTGGGGACTACCAAAGAAAGATATTGCTCAGGAACAGTTCTAAGAATGTTTCTAAGAGGAGCTAACCAGAGAAGACCCCCTTGCAATTTATTCTCAGAAGGTCTGCCTTTAAAGTTATATACCAAATACAAAGAACATTGTAATTTACAGTGGGGGTTGTCCCAAGGGATGGTCTTTGAGGACGGCTGTGAAGTGTGGCTATTTTCTTTCCCTCTAGTCTGTAAGTAATGAGGACACTGAAAATTACTGTAGGGAAAACAAAAAGAATTTACAAAGTGTATGTTGTAAAATTGCCCTGAACATAGAAACAGTAAAAAGTTAACTGAATTCTTGACAACCAAGGACACAGAAATTAACAAAGAAAGAACTCAGCCAAAATTATCATAGAATGTATTGTAGGCAATTGCTACCAGAAAAAATTTCTTATACTCTGAAAAAGTGAAAGAAATTTGAGTATATCACATAATTTTAAACGTCATTTATAGATAAACTTTAAAGCAGCTGTTTGTTCAAACCCTGCATTTTCATGGCATAAAGATCAACAAGGTAGTTTAGACTTGGAATATAATTCAGGAATCCCAAATCAGATTTCTAGATTTGTCACTGACTAGCTATATGATTTGGAGCGGGTCATGTAATATGTCTGGACTTTATCTCTTAAAATATTGTTTTTGGATTAAATAATCCCTAAAATACATTTTGATTCTAAAACACATCACACATCATGACATGATGTAAAGCGGGTGAACACCCACCTCAACACCAACACACAACTGATCAGGGACAGCAGCTGGTGGGACAGGGAAACTTGAAAACAAGACTAACACAGTCAGATGTAAACTTGCCGTGCTTCACCTTCATGAGCAGTTCAGAGAAGACAGGGAAATTTCTTGGTCTTTCTCTTGGCCCAGCCTGACAGTTCTCAGGCATGCTCCTGGTTGGCACTGTGGAGAGGAGGGAATTAGATCAGGAAGGGCATGAGGAGCCAGGAAAGTAGACCCCCAGGTTCTTTTTAAGTTCTTCCTGCATACAGTCAATTCTCTAGAAGAGGCACACCAATATGGTAGCTTAGACTTGGAATGTAAGTCAGGAATCTCTGAGTAGACATGAGGTTGTGCTGTCCTAAGTAGATATGAGGTGCCACTCTTCAGAGTGAGGAAGCCACTAAAGTATGACTGTTGCTTAGAGTCTTAAAATAACCTGTGGGACTTCTGACCCTGACCCTCATCTTCAGATCTTACTTCTCAACCACTGGAGAATGTGCTAAAATTTCCAAGGAGGAGTATATTGCATCCACCCAGGCTATTGGGGCAGAAAATAATTAAAAGTCACTTCATATGGTTGTGAGAATCTTAGCCTGAGTGGGAAACTGATAAATTACTATGGATTCTTCTCCATATGGGCATCTCCACAGAGTGGTTTGTGCATCCTCATAGTGTGCTTTCTGGGTTACAAGGGCCAAGTATACCAAAGAAAAACAAAACAAAACAAAAAAAAAAACGAGTAACCTCCATATAACCTGTATGTCCCAGCTTGGAGGTCACTTGGTGTCACTACCACCATAGTTATAAGTCTGTCCAGAGTCAAGGGCAGGGAATAGTGACCCCACCCCTCTGAGGAGCATCAAAGTCACATTCTAAGAGCTTGTGGAATGGGAGGTATTATTTTACATGTTTTTTTTGTAAAATACTATCTACCACATCAACCTAAAATTCCACACTCAAAGAAACTCTTAATTAACTACAAGATTTGAAGGGAGACTTTTTTCAGACATGTTAGATGTCAGACAACTTACTTCCCATCTACTCATTCCTAAGAAGCTATAGGAGAATGTGCAAGACAGAGAGAAATCCAACAAAGTTTCTGATTGAAATGCAGGAAAGCAGGGATCCAACACCTTAAAGAAAAACGACTCTCCCGGATGGTGAAGAGTGATCTCAGAAAGGCAGCTATGTACCACTACCCACAAAGATCAACCAGCTTGGATTAGAGCAGGTTAGAAGGCTCTGCAAGTGATGTCTCCAAGAAGACAAAATTTGTACAATGTAATATGTTTGATATATTTTGAGGGAGATGTTATCAATTAGGAGAGAATTTGAACCTAAAGTAGATAAGCACACAGAAACCTAAGTAAACAAAAAAAAAAAAATAAGATAGTCAACCTCAAGAAAAACAAAGAGTTTTACAAGAAAGGAAAAGTTGTTATAATGTACTACATGATTTAGTCGAGATAGTGCTTAGAAGGTCATGAACATGACACTGTTAAATACTTATATAACCAAAATTGTGCTGTAATTCTATTGGGAGAATGAGGCATATGGTTAGAACACTTAGATACATCCGGGTAGGCATGAGGTGGGGGGTGTGGATTACAGAGAGCCAAATCATTATCCTTTACAGTAGGAAATTAATAGGTATGTCTAAAATTTTTTTAAAAAATCTAGGAGTTTTAAGTATGCTTTTTAAAGATATTGGTACACAAATTTCTAAAAAGAGCTAGAAGTGGTTGCTTCTGGGAAATGGGGAACACTTTTCCAGTGGAAATAGGCATAGAGAAGGGTGGCAGGGGAATGAAAAAGGACCTTATTTTCACAAATCTTAGAATCTATTTAATTCTTGAGAATAAAAAAATAGGGAAACCTACTTTTTGGTTTGGACAGCACAGTGTGGTCTTGACTTCCTGTGATCACTGTCATATATGTTTCCAGGGTCTCGGCAAGGGAAGGGTGAAGATCAGTGGCACCATTCCCTGTCTCCCATACAGCAACCACAGCCTCTCCCCAAAGTTGTGGGTGCTTTGCCCACCTTCCCTATGCACCTAGGGCTAGTAGAGGGAGGAGGGGCATGCATCAAAGTTATCCTCATCGGCTTCCTCCTGGCTCCATGGCCATGGGGGAGAGACTTTTCTTCTTTAAAAAACAGCCTTTGATAAATGGGACAGAAATAACTATCACATCCAGAAAACTAATCAGGCTTCCCAGGAAATATGAATGTAAATAAAATATTGATTAAAAGCTAAAAGGATTTTAATTAGGTTACTTAGTTTAATAGTTTAATTTGGCAGAAACAGACAACTTGGACAAGGTTCTTTGTGTAAGCACATTTTAAATCACTTATTAAAATTTCAGATGGCAATCTGAGATTAGCAAAAGGATCTTCAAAGGCAAGCAAGATGCCCATTTATTTTATTTTAAAACTCAAAGCAACACTAAGTTGTTACTTTGAGTCCTCCATCTAAAACAATGTGAAATCTTGAATATATTGTAACCCACTTTGACCCATACACTATCTGTAATTAATTCATATTGAACAAAAAACAGAGTTTGATAGGCAAACATCACATATATTTTATTGAAGATCACTTGTGTTTTTAATAGAACAGATAAAAATTGTTTTTTCAGAGATACAATGTTAAAATATAGGAAAAATGGAGTCTAAAAACATAAAACTCATGGAAAAGTAAAGTGTTATTTATCCAGTCCAATTCAGCTAGTACATAAACTATTTTGAAGTAAGGCACCCAGAGAAGCTGTATTTTGAGTTCCTATTAGTTATTACATATCAATATAGTAAATGGCACACTTCAAGGTTGAAGCTAAGTCTGCTATGTTCAAGACGGTAAGGCATATGGAGCATATCAGTTCAAGATAGTTACTACAAGGACAGACTCTGAAGACGCATTGCCTGGGGTCAAGTCTTGTTTTCCCATTTCTTAGTCATAAGACCTTGAGCAATTTAGATAGCATTCTTATGTCTCAGTTTCCCACATTTATAGAATAGGAATTATTATAATCATACCTACTTTGCAGGGTTGTTATGAGAATGAAAAAAGAATACATTTCAAGCACTTAGCACATGAACCTATGGAATGAGGTCTATACACAATAAATGTTAGTTTTATCAATATAAAAAGCAGATGCAGGGGCGCCTGGGTGGCTCAGTTGGTTAAGCGACTGCCTTCAGCTCAGGTCATGATCCCAGGGTCCTGGGATCGAGCCCCACATCGGGCTCTCTGCTCAGCCAGCAGCCTGCTTCTTCCTCTCCCACTCCCCCTGCTTGTGTTCCCTCTCATGCTGTCTCTCTCTCTCTCTCCCTGTCAATTAAATAAATAAAATCTTAAAAAAAAAAAAGCAGATGCAATTAAAGTGATAGAATTGCAGAAGTTGAAAATCTATATTTTTAGTTTTAGTTTTTAAGATTTTATTTATTTATTTGAGAGAGAGAGAGAGCAGGAACAGGGGGAGGGGCAAAGGGAGAGGGAGAAGCAGACTCCCCATTGAGCAGGGACCCCAACTTGGGGCTCGATCCTAGGACCCTGAGATCATGACCTTAGCCAAAGGCAGATGCTTAACCAACTGAGCCACCCAGACACCCTGAAAATCTACATTTTTAGTGGGAGATGAAGAAGGATAAACATCTTGGGTTCTGCTTTAAGATAGATTTGAATTCAAATTCTAACTCTCACATTCACTAGCTGTGTGTAGCTTAAGCAAGTTTCTTAACCTCTCTGTATAAGTTTCGTTTTCCTCTTGTATAAATGAGGAAAATGATAAAATGATACTGAAGCCCTATACAAAGTTTGCCCCTAAGAATTGTTCAAATATTAGTCACTATCCCTTCTCTTCTGAAATAAATGCAAAAGTAGAGGATGCATAGCTGATGACATGCCCTATAGAAATGTATTGAAGCGGCGATTCACAAGGTGGTTGCTTCCATGAATTCAAATTCTCTAAGGAAGGACCTCAATGGTGCATAGATTTTATAATAGCTACCCAAACACAGGTGGACCTGAGTATGTCCTGATACAATTTGAGTCCATCACTTGCCCATTGCAGGAAAGATGGCATTTCCACTCATGTGCAGATGAATCTCACATATCAAAGATGCTGGTATTTACATAAAAGTCACCATGGCGGGGTGCCTGGGTGGCTCAGTGGGCTAAATGTCTGCCTTCGGCTTAGGTCATGATCTCAGGGTCCTGGGATCCAGCCCCACATCAGGTTCTCTGCTCAGCAGGGATTCTGCTTCTCCCTCCCACTCTCCCTCTGTGCTTTTTCTCCCCCTCTCTCAAATAAATAAATAAAAAATAAAATCTTAAAAAAAGCTATCATGGCTTTTTGTAAAAGTTATGAAACAGTGAGTGTGACACTCACTCTCCCTTTGACAACTTCAGAAAAAGGGCTGAGGGCATCATTTTCACTACTTGGCTGTTCATGACCTCAATGCAGACACTTGACTGACAACACGTTAAGATATCAGGTTGAAATCTTTATGGGATGCCAACTTCTAGACAATGCATTTCATTGATACCACAAGTAAATGGGGCTAAGAATGTAAGTTCCAGAAGAATAGTGAGCATATCTTCTGTGACTAATGATAGTAAATAAGGCAACTATACACCACTGTCATTACTGTTTTATACATCTTTCTAAATAAGCCAACAAGGATGGTGATTAAACACAGTGCAAAGTAAGGAGGAAATGTGTCTATAAGTGTTCTTTTTCAAATGTTCAAATGTTCTGAATCTGGTTCTTAGTCCATTATCTTAATCCATAGCGTCTTAAAGAACTTGAATATGGTTCGAAGACTGTATCTCTTTTGGTATAGTTAAACATATCTCTCCACCATTCAAAACTATCCATTACTGTTTTGAAGCTCCTGACTCAACAGTGTTGGGACAAGTCACTTTCTCAGAGTTTTATTTTTCCCTTCAATCAAGTCACTTTCTAAGTAAGTCACCATTTAATCCTTTGCTTCTCTTGAAACCTTGTGATCTTTCTTCCAATCACTCCCTGCATCCACCATCTTTGCCATTCAATCAATCAACGTGTGTTTTGAACCTATGGTATGTACCCAATTCTGTTAGCATCAACATAGAGGAAGAGAAGAAGTATTAGAAGGATCTGTGATCTCATGGAATAGGTATTATAATTGGGGAGGCAAGACCCATGTGTTATAAATAATGAGAGAAAAATATAAAGCAGACTATATTAAGGTATATGTTAACATATATTAACATTTCTTTCCATACAACATGGAGAGCTTAATTGTGTAGTTCAGGAGGTATGTGAACAAGATGTCCCATTAAAATACACTTACATAAACCCAGGTGGGGATTCAGACTCCCTTTACCAGGATTTGATTCAGGGTCATTTCATTCTGTCTTCTACATGAACAATAAATGACTATAGTAATGAAACAGAAATCACTTAACATACACACAAATCTTTGTCATTATCGCATAAACATGTACATACTTCACATTTCAGCTTCTTGTTTGCGATTAAAAAATATATCTGATTATTATTATTTTTTCCATGGTTTGGTAAAGCAGATCCTGTGGGGCAAAACCAGTGGTGGTCAGCTTTAATGACTCAAGGCAATCATTGACCACAAAGGCTTCTTCTCCGACAAAACTGTGTCCTATTAGTATTCAGTAAACCCTTGAAAAAGCTACCAGGAAGCTCTTTATCTGTCATTATCGGCTGTTCTTTGATGAAACCACTATCTTGGAGAATGCATCTGTCTTCCTTGGGAGATTGTTAAGCACTGGAGAGTGAACGAACCTGCAATTTCTGGGCTTTGTGGTTTTGCTCTGAATAGCAACCAATGTTGAAAGGTATATATGCCATCTCTGTTCAGCCCAATCCAAAAATAAGAGGTTATATAACCGATATCAAAGCCAGTTTTTGTTCACTGGTTAAAATTTTCTAAATCCAATATATTTTCTAATGAATGCTACTCATTTTTCAATTTTTCTATAAAACTACAGAAAACAAGTAATACAAAATAAACCTTTCATTTCAGTTAGGCAAGACGACAACGGAATCCTAACTCGTGTTTCATTGTAGATCAGCTAATTGGAATATTCTAGGTGATGAAATGGTGCTTTAGTGGTCCCTGGGAACTGAAGTTATTCTTCAGTGCTCTAAGACACATTTTAAAAAAGTATTATCCTTTCCATCCACTCTAAATTTCTTTTTTGGGTTTCCTTCTGCTAGTCTCCAGGATGATTGTGCTAAGCTATAGTGATGGTACTTATGGTTCCCCCGATGTTGTTTTGTAGATTCATGTTTCCACTGTGAGCTTCTGACATGAAATTATCAAAGTCGTATTAGAGCAAACTGTCCTTTCTCAACCCCCCACCCCCCCAACCACATTTTTATGTTATTTTAACCCATCATAAGATCTGACATTTAAAAATGGCCAGGACTATTTTTTCCAAGCCTGGTTGGAAACATCTTGTGTTCCTTGCATGTCGTGCACTTAGATGGTAATGTCAGATCAAGGAAACAATGTTGACTCAAACACTCCATTGAGAATTGTACAAGAATGACATGCAGACAGCCTTTCTACCAGGAGCCACAAACTCAAATAACAATCACAGACATTCACTGAGCACTTGCTATGTGCCAGGGACTCTTTCAAGGACTTTGCTTGTAGTAATTTCAGTTCATTTCTATATACTTTTACGAGGTGGGTATCACTATTATCATATCAGACATGAGAAAATTAAGGCAAAAGAACATGAAGTAATTTACCCAAAGTTACACCACTAAGAAATGATGGCCGAAGGATTTGCAGCCAGGGTATGTGGCACTGGGGTTAACTTTATCAACCACTACCCAGCTCTGAGACTCAAACTCTCTGGGGCCAAGACAGGTCACAGAAATGAGCAAAGTGGACAATCCCAGCTTATTATTGCCATGTAGGGACACGGACCTAGAATTACCCTATCTTCTTGTATTGCAAGAGAAAACTGAAACCGGGATTGTTTATGGGAAGTCTCTTGCTTTCAAAATGTTGGGTATTAATTTTAAAATGTTTTTAAACACCATTTTGGAAAACACACTTCTGAGGACCTCAAATTTGCAACCTCTGCTTTATACACCTAGGTGGCCCATTGGAGTACAACATAAATTGCTTGAAAAGCTGTTCACTTATTTTAAGAACAAAATTGCAGAATTGCTGAGCTGAGGCTCACATAGCTCATCTTGGCCAATGTCCCATCCCAAGTGAGAATTTCCTCTAGTATGGCAGCTCATTTCACTGCATAACCACTAAAATTGTCTTTTAAAAAAAATTCTTCCGTCTATTTTATCAAAATAGTGTTGTTGTTGTTTTTTTATATTTTGGTGTTTGATTCCATTGATCTTGGTTCTGCCCTCTGGAAAAATGCTGCTAAGACAAATCTTTCTTCTGCAAAATACTCTTAGATTTTTGAAAACAGCTAGCATAAGTCCTTTATCTTCTGTTTCGATTCCCGCAATCACAGATCCTTCAATAATTTCTGTGACATGGTTTCAAAATCTTAACCACTCTTTAAATAAAGGCAAACAATAACCTGTAGCAAGTATCCATTATGTGCTATTCTGATGGTATCTAAATCTTTTTTTATTTACAGTCCCCTATTTTGAGCACATACTGCCATATATATGTTACTTTATACATAGACATAACATACATGTTACTTTATATGTACAGACATATTATATATGTTACTTTATAGATATTATAGATGTACTTCTATTATTTGCTAATATCTTAAACAAGACACATTTAACCAGGGTTTCTCACCTTTGGCTCTATGGACATTTTGGGCCAGAAAATTCTGTTGTAGGGAGCTGTCCTGTACATAGGAGGTTTTAAAGCAGCATCCCTGGTCTCTAACTATTAGAAGCCAGTAGCATCTCCCATTTTGACAAAAAATTTTTGACAGACATTCCAACCCTTCTCTCGGGGGGCAGAGTTGCACCATGTTAAGAACTGCTGATTTAGGGCAAGCTAAATTTATCATTCAGTGTTATAGATATAAATCCAGTGTTCAGATTCTTCTTGACCATTTTGAATTTGTTGGCCAGCTTCTTGCAGATTTATTTGGATCATTATTGCTTTTATCTTTCAATGTAGCTAATGAGGAGCTTGGGCTAGGAACACAAGTACATGTTCTTCCATTTTGGTTTCTTTGTTCTACCGTAAGTGCTACTTCTGATCTGGTGTCTCCTTTTTTTTTTTTTTTTTTTTAAGATTTATTTATTTATTTGAAAGAGATGGTGAGGGGAAGGAGCAGAGAGAGAGAGGGTGAGAAAAAATCTCCAGCAGACTCCTGGCTGAGTGAGGAGCCCAACGTAGGGCTCAATCCCAGGACTCTGAGATCATGAGCTGAGCTGAAATCAAGAGCCAGATGCTTAACCAACCAAGCCACCCAGGCGCCCCTGATCTGGTGCCTTTTTGAGAGAACCTCTTCACATTACTTCCAGAACCCATCTAACTGGGCCCATTTAAATTGAAGCACGTCACAGCCCACCAAAAGACCATGAGACAGTGGGCAGCAGGGTAAAACTCGTGCTCTAACCCCATGTGTTATGCATGGTATGTGACACACGACCCCCTAACCTCTGATCCCGGGGAGCACTCCAGTAGCAATGCAACCTACAGAACGAATATCACTTAAGTTTAATAAATTTACTTCTCTATATGAAATGTACATATTCATAGCAGCTGAAATATTTTACTTTCATCCAAACATGTTATTTTGCTCCTCCCTGGGATGCATAGACCCCACTTTGGAGACCAATGAACACAGGTACAGGACTTCCAGGAACACTACCTTATTTATTCCAGACTGGAAAATCTCACTAAAATAAAGAACCAAAACTAGGGCACAAAGGCCTTCTAATTAGTGCTGCCATCGGGAGAAACTTTATCCCCGGATGTACACTCCACCCTCCTCATACTGTGTTATTTGGGCAATGACATGATAGGTTGGTTCATCCGACGCTTTCAGATAGTTAGAACTTCTTAGCTTAACTTTTTTTTTTCATTATAAAACAAACTTAACCTTTAAGCCAGACTTTATATCGTTAGAATCCTTCCCTAGTTTATTAAGGTCTTCTCAAGACTGTGTTTACGACCGCATTGGATTTCTGTTCCTTTTGCCAGTGTCTCTGCCCCTTCCTTTCATTACAGCCCTCCTCCCCCTTCTCTGTTGATGTGCCGAACTCCAGAGGGAACACATCACCCAGGCTGGACTAATGAATTGTTCTTGTTCCTTGGAACATGAGTCTTGGAGGGCTCCTCCAAGTGTTGGCTATACATCCTTGAGCTGCATGCCACTCAGACTATCCATTCTTTCCTGCCACTTTGATCCCCAGAGTTTCTCTGACCCCACCCTTCCCAAGACCCATTATTCTGCGTCTCCTTTGATTTTGTAAGCTGCACCAAAGCTACAGTTGGAGTCTTTTCCTGTAAAGAACCTAGTGGATACAAGCTTTAAATACACTGTCTCCCTCACAGCTTTGTGCTATCTCAAAACCGGGAACTTACATCTTCTAAATCTTCAATCAAGAAATACTGCTGGATCAGGATTAGTATGCCTAGATTAGAATCCTTAGATTTCTACATATGACTATAAATAAACAAAATTTTATAACAATTGTAATAGCTCACATTACTGTTTATTTCATGTTAGGCATTATCTTACAGAAGTGTTTTTTTTTTTTTTTAATGCTCTTTATTTTGGAATACTTTTAGATTTATTGAAAAGGTGCAAATATAGTATAATGAGTTTCATACACCCTTCACCCAGGTACCCCCATCGTGAAATCTTACATAACCATGTGCATTTATCAAAGTTAAGACAATAACACTGGGGCATCACTATTAACTAAACTACAGACTTTATTTGGAATTCACCAGTTTTTCCACCAATGTTCTTTTCCTGTTCCAGAACCCAAACTAAACTCTACACTACATTTAGAAATGCTTGACTTTAGGCAGGTCATGTCATTCTCCCTTGCACCTATGAAATAGGCACTGTCATTTCCCCCATTTCACAGATGAGGAAACTGAGACACAGAGAAGTTAAGCAAGTGGTTAAAGTCACACAGTAATGGCACAACTAGGTTCTGAACCCAGTAACCCAGCACCAGAGCCTTTGTTCTTTTTTTTTTTTTAAGATTTTATTTATTTATTTGAAAGAGAGAGAGAGTGAGAGAAGGGGCAGAGGGAGAGGGAGAAGCAGACTCCTTGCTGAGCAAGGAACCCGATGCAGGGCTTGATCCCAAGATCCTGGGATCATGACCTGAGCCAAGGCAGACGTTTAACCGACTGAGGCACCCAGGTGCCCCAAGAGCCTTTGTTCTTAACATTTATGTTGTCCTGCCCCTTATGAGAAAAACAAAAACGAGACAAAAAGCAAACAGAAAGTACATGGTTCGCTCTCTCTGCTATCCCACCCCAGATTTTGCTTTAAAATAGTTTAGTTTGCTTGCTTTGTTTTGTTTTTTTTAATGTTTTTTATTTATTTATTCATGAGAGTCAGAGAGAGAGAGAGAGAGGCAGAGGCAGAGGGAGAAGCAGGCTCCCAAGGAGCAGGGAGCCCGATGCGGGACTCGATCCCAGAACCCTGGGATCATGACCTGAGCCGAAGGCAGACGCTCAACCATCTGAGCCACCCAGGCACCCCTGCTTGCTTTGTTTTTAGGGGGCTTCTGCCCATCCTAGAGGTTCCTACAGCCCTTCAGTGTGTGCATCGACCATCTCTTGAATAATTGCTTCTCCAGCTCTGCTGATATTAGTCTCAAAACTTAGAATGCTTTAGTATACAGAATTGACATGTGTTGAAAATGAAATGATTTGCCCATCTACATCTTTCTAGAACAGAGCTTTTCAACCATTAAGGTGTATGTGGATCCCAGGGAATCTGGTTCAAGTGCAGCTTCTACAGGTCAGAGGTGGAGCCTGTGAATCTGTCTTCCCATCCAGATCCCAAGCCAGGTCCATGCCGCTGGTCTGTAGAGCACAATTGGGGTAGTGAAGCCCTAAACCTCTTCTTCTCCACCTTCCCTCTGATTGGCCATGTTTCTGTTCTTGTGCTGTTCTCTGCCTGGGCTCAAAGAAGGGAGCAGCTTGGAGCTGTTCTGTCAGATACTTTTTATCTAGTTCAGATGCTGGTTTTACTTAAATACAATTTGTTAGCTCTTTATCATTTGGATTCCTTTTCACTGATAGGAATTCTTAAGGCAACACATCTGTTTATTAATTCTGTTATTTTGTTTTCTGTCATTTGTTAATGATCCCTCTTAATGGTCTTCCCTATCCCTCATTATCCAAATTCATTCAAAGGCATTTTAATTGTTAGGAGTGTTTCTGCAAGCCCTAATTTACACTGAAACATCAACTTCCTTGCCACCAGACGTGCTGAGTGTTGTTTTATTTGTTTGTTTTGGCCCACACATTCTTCCTCCCATCTTTCATGTGCAGTGTTTTCAAATGTGAGTGGCTCTAGAGTTTCTCATGCAGCCACATTAATTTCCTTCTAGAACACCCTCCACTCCAGGCACCCCCAGATTTCTTCCTCTTTGGAAACATTTGCAGTTGCCGTAATGTATCCTTTTCTGTTCCTTTGTTCCTGGCTTGCTTACTTTAAGAATTTTCATCTCCCGTTACTTTTGAATCTCTAGCCAATTGAGATATATATGTATGTATATATATATATATATATATATATACATACATATATATGTATATTAATATTCTCTTGGAAACTTTTGAAATCTGCTTTTGCAAAGGCTGGTTTGAATCTGATATACTCATTATATTCTTATTTGATAATTAGCAACTCCAAGATGAGGTCACTTCTTTCTTCTAAGTTTCCTGTTATTTGGAGTGCCCGCCACCTCCACCCCCAACATGTCCTTCCTTGTAGGTTAGAATTAAATCCAGACTAGCAGTTCTCACCACTGCTTCCTTTACGTTCTGGAAGATGAAAGTGCCAGTTCTTCCTCTGGGCTAAGCATTTGCATACTTTAGATTTTTTTTTTTTAATGGAAGAAGTGAAAAATCTCGGGCCACGTTCCGCAGAGCTGACCTGAGCCTGATGGGGACAAGCAAGTGTGCTAGAAAAGCACTCTCTCTCTGGAGGAGGGACTGAAGGGGATGGTGTCAGCGCTCTGGGAGTGTAAGACTCTCAGCAAATACAGCAGCGCCTCTGGGCACCATGCTGTCACCTTCCCATAGTTGCAGAGTCTGATGCTGTGTTTTTTGTTTGCAGAGCCTGTTGTTCTATCTGTTCCAGTTACACTGTTCACTTAACACTTGTTCAGATGAAACTGCCACCGGGATTTTGGGGTCCCAGAATATACTGTTCATAAATAACCAAGCAACTTCTGAGGTTGGGGCTTTCTGGAAAGGAGTGGGTTTCAAACCAGGATGATAATGTGAAAAGAAGTGACAGATGCATGATTTGGGGGGAGCAACTAATATCATGAACTCATTTTTTTCCTGCTGCACATACAAACTGTCAGTGGGATCTAGTGCAGGGGGCTGTGGGTGAGTGAGCAGATGTCTTGGTCCCAGCAGCACCTGCTCTCTGGAGGAAAAGTGTCAATCTGGAGAGTAGCTGGAAGAAAAAGGGCAACTGGGGAAACTGTGATCAAGAGCTAGGCTCATGCATTGGTTGTGCTCTTTGGTTTTCTCCTAATACTCGAGTGAGAGTGATCGATCGGCATGATGCTGGGCATCACAGTGAAAAGTGAAGATATACTGTGTATAGGGAGATGGAGAAGTGAAGAAAGAAATGTGTCAAAGGGAAGAAGGTGGAAGGAAGAAGCAGCCCACAAATGCATGTGTCTGTGTGCTGTGGGCAGATAGCTGGGAGTCTTGAGCAACCTAAGTCCCGCATCCTTCTACATAACCTCTTGCCCATGTCCTGCACCAATACAGATAAATCAAGTCTCTTCCCCCACCCATTCCCATCACTGTTCCCACCCAACACTTTGGTCGTAAGTATGTAAATAATCTAATTTCTCCCCAGTGCGTGCAGACACATATTTTAAAGTACTCTTGGACTTCTGTCCATCATTCCTGTTAATTTATGTATATATTAAAAACATGGTTTAAAAGGATTTAGCTGCAAATATATAGACCCAATTCTAAATAGTTTATGTTTTGGTTATCTTGTGGTGCAATTAAACTACGCCTAAACATTATGGTTGAAAGCAATTTATTTTCTCATGATTTGGGGTGTCAGGAACTAAGCTAGGCCTCAGTGACATAGTTCCTCTGCTCCATGTGGTTAACAGCTGGGGTCATCTTCATTCGGCTGGAGGCTAAGCCAGTCTGGAGAGCCCAGAAGATGTCACTTGCCTATCTGCTTCCTTGTGTTTCTGCACATGGCCTCCCTTTCTCTCTACTTGGCTAGTTTGGGTTTCCTCATTGCATGAAGTTCTCAGAGTAGTTAAACTTGGTTCCAGGTTTTCATTGCTGTGTAATGAGACAATAATTTATTATTTTTTCTCATGGCATTGGGGTATCTCATGGGGTTGCCATCAAATATCCAATGGAGGTAGTTATCCTAATGTTTGACTAGGCTAGATGCTCAAAAAGCTTAGGCCCATGACCAGCAGTAGATGCTGTTGTTGCTAAAGGCTCAGTTGTGACTGTCCACTGGAGTGAGTGCTCCCATGTGCCCTCTCTGTGTGACCTTAACTTCTTTCACATCCTGGCAGCTGATTTTTTACAAGGAGCATTCCAAGAGTGAGAGTCTCAAGAGGCCCAGACCAAATGTCGCCAGGCTTTTTATGACTGTACCTCAAAGTTATAGAGCAGTATTTTTTGGCCACTTTCCATTGGTCAAGAGCAAATCACTGGGCCAGTCCAGATTCCAGCAAAGGGAACTCCACAAGGGCATGCATGCTGAAAGGCAAGGCCCACAGCACAAAGGGACATCTTTGGTGACTGCACCACAGACTTCTTACGTGGGGGCCACATTCAAGAAGCAGCGTTTTGGAAGAGCAAAGCAGCAGCCACAGATTTCTCAAGGTCCAGTGCCAAAGTTACAGAGTGTCATTTCTGCTACATCTTACTGAACAGTCAGTCTGACAGCCCACATTCGGGGAAGGGGACATAGATCTGCCCATTCCATGGGAGGAGGGGCAAGCCTTTAATCCCCTACACTCTGCTAAAAACAGTTAGATACAGGGTTGGGAAAAGTTAGTTTTTTAACTGAAATAAAAATGGATATGTTATAAAAGTATGTAATTTTTATATCTAAAAACATGAATATTGATCTAAATCCCTGGACTTTCTTTGTTAAAGATTCAGGGTTAACTAGAAATTTTCTGAATGTGGGGATTTGATGACAGTTCCATACCTTATGAATAAGCATAATTTTGTTGCTTATCCAACATCAAGTGAATTTTCCAAGTTTTATTTTTGAGTCATTTAAGGCCTAAATAAACAGAAAATCACTTTTAAATCTTTGCTAATGGAACCATTATATTGACCAAATGCCTCAAATCATCATTTAAAAAATAGCCCTAAAAAACTGAGCACCAAAAGACCAATCAAGTGTATCATTTCCACAAAGGGAAACTTGGGGGTGTGGCCATCATGCCAATTAGTAAAATAGTTGAAAGAATTAAGGGGTCTCAGATTAAAGGTCTCACTGAGAATGTGGTATTCGTTAAATCCATTAAGTTGAACAAAATGACTCAGAAAAAGGACGCTAAGTTTATGGTTCTTCTACCAAAGCTGGCTGGGCTCACTGTGGCTGCAATTAAATAGAGAAAGGCATGGGGATGAGAAAGCCAAGACATATTAGCACATAAGAGAATCATGTCTCAAAAGATCTGTAGGTGTGGCTATTAGAAAATAGAGCTCACATAGAAATAGATAAAAAACCAATTAGTTTTTCAAGGAAGTTGTACTGTCAAAAGGACCATCAACCTGGATTGAAAGGGACAGACTATTTAAAACTTTAAATGGCCTGTGTGGGGTGTGTGTGTGTGTGTGTGTGTGTGTGTGTGTACATACATATGCAATGGAATATTACTCAGACATCAAAAAGAATGAAATCTTGCCATTTGCAACAACGTGGATGGAAATAGAGGGTATTATACTAAGTGAAATAAGTCAGAGAAAGACAAATACCATATGATTTCACTCATATGTGGAATTTAAGAAATAAAACAGATGAACATAGGGGAAGGAAAGGAAAAATAAAATAGGAGGAAAATAGAGAGGGAGGCAAACCATAAGAGATGCTGAACTCAAGGAAGCAAACTGAGGGTTGCTGGAGGGGAGGTGGGTGGGTATATGGGGTAATTGGATGATGGACATTAAGGAAGGCACTTGATGTAATGAGAAGTGAATGTTATATGCAACTGATGAATCACTAAACTCTACTCCTGGAACTAATCATACACTATATGTTAACTAAATTAAATTTAAATAAAGAATTTAAAAAAATGGCCCATGGACTTCTGGTTGTCTGGAGGAAGGACATGAGCTGAAGAAGGCTGCTCAGTCATCAGGGAGAGAATATTCTTTGGATACCCACCTCAGATATGAAGAAAAATGATGGAAGAGGAAGAATCTGCAGGGAGGACTGAACCAGAGGCCACAGAGAATAAAAGACAGGAAGCTGCTCCCAGATAGTGAAACCAGTGCCTAAGCAAAGTGAGTCATCAAGATAGTTGAGTGGTAGAATCTTAGAATCGCTACAGCCAGCCCAGGGTTCCTGCGCATCTTCCCATTCTTCTGTCTGAATGCAACTGTTCATTTGTAGTTATCTTGTCTTTGTTCCCCTGTTGGGTCCTGGGTGTGTGTGGAACAGAACTGGCCTGGACATACAGACTCTTGCATATCACCTCCTGTGGTGGAGACTTCTGCTCCAGCCTGTCCACCCAGAGATCCAGCACTTTGAGCTTGATACCATGACTGAATGGCAATTTGTTGTCTCACATGGAAAGGGATTGAGCATATTTTGCATGTGGAATGGAGAGTTGACTAGACATTTAAGGACCAGATAGGCTCTTATTACTCTTCTCTGTTACATCCAGGTCTCCTGCATCCAAGCGCACACCTCCCCACTTCTTTGAGATCAGGCTTATTCTTGGCTTTTCGGATGTGAGCAAAAGTGATTAAGTGTCACTTTTGGGTGGAAACCTTTAAGAACCGGTGTGTAATTTGCCATGTTCTATCCTTTATCATCACCATCTTTAATATGTCAGATTGTCCAGTCCTGGGAAGGCTGGGTCCCTAAGAGCCTCCTCAGGATGGAAGTGAAGCATGAGTGAGAAATAAACCTCTGTCATTTTAAGCCCCTGTGATTTGGGAGTTGTTAGTCCCTACATTTTAACAACAATCCATCCTAAGACATACACTAAGATGCACTTCATAAGGTGTAGGCACCAGGCATTAAAAGTTGCATTAATGGAAGGGGGTAAATAACAAAAAGAGAATACAGAATTTATAGACATAACTATCCATGATCATTGCTAGGGTGGAGTCTACATTTAAACCATTCAGATAAGGCAAAGATATTATCAGAATAATAACGTATTTATAGAGTAATAAGTTTCTGAAGTCTCAAATATTTATATACTTGGACATTTTATGATATTTGAGATTCTTTAAAATTTCTCTCTAATAAAAGAATATCATTAAGGTGATGAGAATATTTTAATTGCTCCCCAATAAAGAAAATTAGCAAAGTGCAAAAGCCTTAGATCTATGGTAACTCTGCTTAAACACAGTGAAATATATACAAAGAAAAATATGCCAAATTTATCTGCAATATTATATATTTTTTTTAACTCTTCAGAGATCTTTAGTAATGTGCTTGCTGGTAGTGATCTAAAACATAATGTGGGTTCTGAGAATAAACCAAACCATTACTTTGGCAAGATCACGTATTACAGATTTGATGTCCTGTCACTCAGGAAATACTCTGAATTTCTGAAAACAGGCTGTTGTGTCTAAGATTTGGCACTTAATCTGTGAAAAAGGAAAGAGACTGTTGAGCTTTGGGAGGAAGTATCCTGATCAGAGCCTGGAGAATGGCTGTTTAAATTGAGTGCTTTATTATGAAATCCTGGGTATTTAGCAGAATATATTATATACAGAGAGCTCTTTTATGTTCTTTTCTACTGGACAGAAATTCCTTCTCCATGGGAGAATTGAAAATAGGATATTGACGAATTGTGGAAAATATAATGAAGAATCCCTCCCAGCATTCTGGGGGGGGGGGATGGGGGCTAAGGAACAATCCCTGGTTTATTATCTTGAAAAGTGGGTCAAAGCACAGGTTGGATCTATGCTTCCTTTCACGTTCTTTAGATCCTAAGCTTTCTAGGAGGCTTAAGAAATTTGTCTTTACATTCCAACTTTGCTATTTTAAGACAAAAATGCCAAAGAAAAATGCTTATTTATAACATTGCTCAAAAGTTTCACTCTCTGGCTCATAAGATCTCATGTACCTTTTTGTTTTATTGTGAATACACTTTTTAAACTCCCAGTTTACCTGGAATGTGAGGAGAACTGGCCTCTAACTTGCTCTATGGTGCTGTGCTGTTGTGTTCAGAGCTAAAATTTTTAAATGTAAAATATATATACATGCTTGACACACAGGAAGGATCCAATAAATATTGTCTATTTACAATAACTACAATTTAAGCACGTAGTTCATGTATGTTAATACACAGTGATAATGGGGCTTTGGAATACTACTACTTACTATACCCCTTCTTCCTCAATCCCGCTCATTCACATAGACTTCAGGGAAATTAATGGAGGGAATAATTGGGACCAAATGCTTGATTAGTTAATGAGCTCAGTGCCTAAAACTCTGTACCTGCAAGTAAAACAGGGGGCAGTTTTCAAATACAAAGCAGCAGCTTACCAGGTAGAAAGAAGGGCACATGGGGCTTTGGTATAGGAGAAGAGGAGGACTATCGTAAGCAAAGAGAGGCATGATACTGCACGGAAGAGTTCAAGGGGAGAAGAGGTCACCACTAAGGTCAAGGTCAGGCTGCTTTCAGGCTAATGACCAGTGCCAGACACACAAGCGCACATAGTAAAAGATGCCAGGGGCTGCTCAGATCTGTTTGGAAACCTGGAATTCTCTAGGACTTTGGGGGAAGAGGCAAGTGCACAGTCAGTCTACATTCAGGGAGATAAATTACTGGATTCATAAAAGAAAGATGTTTCCACTCCAGGGAGACAAGTAGAACGAAGGTAATGTCAGAAGACTGATGGCACCTGAACCAAATGGCCAGAATCTAGGGAGGGCTGAGGCTTCTCTCTGTCCTGGAAGAGGGCTTAACTCAAATCTAAGAGCTGGTAGCACACAGACACCTGTAAGTTCGTCACAGATGCTTTTTGTTTGTTTCTCAGTTCTTGTTTTCCCCTCCAATTTCCATGACTTTTGGTGAAGCAGGCTTTTAAGCCTTCAGAATAGTGATATAATAGTTACGTCAGGAGAAACAAAAGCCTTTCTACACCTCTCCCTAGTCCCATAGGGTCTCTTGTTCCGCCTCCTTCTAACTTTGCACTCTGCTCTTATTTTGGCCAGGGTGGAATAGACAATCCTTCAGGTTCCAATTTACTCACTATTTCCTTCAAATTGAGATGACAACGAACACACGGTGTCCTTCAGGGAGCCAGAACTATTGACACTTAATTTGCCCAGGGGATAACTCTTGGGCATGTGCTTGTGTTTTAAATGTCAATTCAGTGGACAACGCCTTCCCTGATGAGATGGATCTAATGGTAGATGTCAGATACCTTGGGCCACTTATTTCTTTTAATGTGCCTGAAATTTCAACATGTAACCATCTACCTGCTCTACCCATGTGTAGGACCATGGCCACAGCCAAGAGATATACTTCACGGTTTTGTCCTAAAGTTCCAAAATCAATCCTTCAGGCTTGCTCTGGACATTGATCCCTCTGTGGGCCTAATAAGCCAGGGCTTTGTGTGAGGGTCTCTTGGATGCTACCACTCAGAGTAACCTCATGAGTCTGTGTGATAGTCTTGGGCTCAGACTGTTCTCCACAACTGTGCGATTCTGATGTTAAAGCAGTTCTTGGGGGTATGTAGGTGATGTAAGTGAAGCCAAGCAGAATGTTGATTCTAACTGACAGGTGAAAAAAACAGGAAACTCTCTTTTAAGTCTAAATTAGTATTTTAATACCATGTAACATTTCACTTTATTGGGATAAAATCCATATGCTTTGACATTGCCTATAAAACCTCAGTCAAATATTGCCCAACCTTTTTCCCCCTGCATCATTCCTCACTGGCCTCTCCAGTCCAAGTGCTCTCAACTTTGCACCATTTCGTAGACATGAATGTCCCTTCCCAAGCCACTCTGTGCCTTAGTTGTGCTATTCTCTATAGCGAAAGTAGACTTTTCTGTCTTGTTTTCTGGAAAATTTCTATTTCTTCTCTAGATTTAAAGCTAATGTCTCTTTCTCTTTACTTATGCCCTGAGTTTTCACTATTCTTGTTCATAACTCAATTACATTATTTATAAAAATGCAGGTATTTACTTCCACGAATGCCTATCCTGCCACCTTGTCTGCCCCTAGTGGGGAGGGACTGTTTCATTCAGTTTTGTATCCTTAGCTGCTAACACAGGGTTACCTTCCCCAAGGAAAGAAACAATACATGTCTGTGAAGTGAATGACTAAAGAAAAATCATAAAAAAATAAAATAGTCTTGATGATAGGAAACATTTGTCTTGACTTGTGGGATAAGGTACAACACAGGGAATGAGAAAGAAAAGAATGAATCTGTCATAAAATATCCTTGTTAAAAAAGTTACAGGTATTAAAGAACTACGAAACATTAGAAACATTTCATTTTAAAAACCACCTTTACTACAAATTACTGCTTGCCTCTTGAATAAGAGACACAATCTCTAAAAGATGATTATCAGTTATTGAGCAATCAGAATTTTAAAGTTACATTCAGCCCACAAGTTGGGAGATGCCTAAGTAGGTGGAATCTGTTGAGTTCTGAATAAAATTGGCATTTCCTTATTTTCTGACATTAAGGTGCTGAAATATGCTGTCAAGCATTAACATGTTTGCTGATGGTAACTTGGCTTGGCAGGACAGAAACTCCAGTGTGAGTTACACTTTTATGATTACATTTTCATTACTAAACACAGATCTCTATCTAAGGCAGTTTATTGCTTGGAGTTATTAGTCATATGCTGGTATGATGCATAAGTGTTGTTATCCTTGTTTGATTCTACCAGTGGAACTTTGCCTGAAAATCCATTTGGTAAACAGTCTAGCCTATGTCCACACTCCCAAAGTAATGAGTGAACACATGTAAAAGAGTGAGTTAAACCAGATGTTGGATATTATAGAATTAAAAAGCTGTTTAAATATAGTACAATTTTTGAAAGTGTTTTAAGAGTATAGTATATATAAATATGGGACACCTGGTGGCTCAGTTGGTTAAGCATCTGCCTTCAGCTCGGGTCATGATCTCGAGGTCCTGGGATCCAGCTCCAAGGTGGGCTCCCTGCTCAGCGGGAAGTCTGCTTCTCCCTCTCCCTCTGCCCCTCCCCCCTGCTAGTGCTTTCCTCTCTAGCTCTCTCTCTCTCTCTCTCAAATAAGTGAATAAAATCTTTAAAAAAGAGTATAGTATATATAAATACATATTAACTACAACATACACTATAGTTTATATCCAACTAAAAAGTATTATTTTGTTATTCTTTTCGTGTTCAGTCTATTAAACTTGTTCTTGCCAATGTATTCTGAAACTTTTTTTTAACTAATTATAACAAAAACTTAGGTCAAACCTGCAAAATTCAGTCACCTTGAATTTAATTAATGAAAATACTTTGATCGAGAATAAAAAAGTTTGGAAGTGGGATAAGCTCTCTCCTTATCCCTACCCCCTGAAAAATTAAAAGAAAAACAAGATGACTCTTTACTCACATTTGCAAATTATGGCAATGGGGATTTTTAAATTGTTAGTAGATTTATAAGAACAGCATAAAGATTTCTTAAAGTGTTTAGCATCACTAACAAATACCTACACGTAGTTCTACAAGTTGACTTTTGAAGTGGTTCCTTAGGAAGACCACTGTGCCAGGTCTTGAAATGCATTTTAATAAAAGGATACATTCATCTTTCTCTGGTGGGATCATTGCACTATTTTCTGTTTGATGTCTGACTAGATCATGAAGCCCATTGAATTTTGACATCCAAATATTGACGTCAGAATGGTTCAGAACATTGGAATGAACAATTTTCAATCCAGATTATTGTCCTTCAAACAGCAAAATGTACTTCATCAAGGAAAGACAAGTTCAACCAAACAATTTCTAATATAGAACTTCTTCCTCTCTCACTCTTCAGTAAAGACCAAGGCTATCTGTTATTAGAAAGGCACGGGGGAGGGGTGGAGAAGAGAAAAAAGAAATCCTTTCTCTTATGCCCAAATTGAGCTGTAACCACCAATTAGAGGCCAAGTACATGGAACAGTCCTCTGGGTCTGTTAGTGCCTCTCGACCACTGTTCATTGCAATAGATTGTAATAATTAGTGCCGTAAGCCTAAATACGAAAATGAGGGGGTTGCACTAGGTGATCTCTAAGGTCCCTTCCAGCATTAGAATTCTAGAAATTGGTGAGCCTGAAATTGCTAATGTGTTTCTGAATGTACTAAATGTATGACTAGGGGCAATTTATTCATTTGAAAGATGGGTGCTTTTTTTGTGTTGTTAATTTGGATCAGAAATATAAGCTTAAATGAAAAGTAAGTGCTGGTTAAACACTAGTAATAATATGTGATTCTACGCATTTTACTTTTCACAAAGAACTGGTGCAGACACATCATCTCATTAAGCTCACAATCCTGTGACCAGGATTTTTCTCATACTTTTGGCAAGTTTGGAGAAAATTTAGTATTACTGCATCATCCTTGGGTTTCTTAGGTCGTCAAAGGTGCTAAGAACTCTCCAGTGGGAGTAGAGGAGAGACACCTAAATTCATCTGAGTCTGGCAGTCCCTTGAGGGCAAGGATCATCTCTACTTTATTTACCATTATTTCTTTAACTCCTGACCCGGGGCCTTTTTAAGGTTATGCTCCAGTGAAGGAAAATAAAACCATACACAAGTAAGCAATATGCCAGGTGGTGGTAAGCACTGTGAATAAACATAAAGAAGATCAAGAGAAGCAGTGGCAGGATATTTTAGGTAGAGGAGGAATCCTTGAGGAGAGTAAAGTCAGGAGGGATATTTAAGGAAGAGTTTTTCAGACCCAGGGAAGAGACGGCCCAAGGACCTGAGATGAGTGCATTCTGTATGTTGGAAGTCAACAAGGACTCCTGTGGCTGGAGTAGAAAGAGAGGCAAGGCGAAGAGCCTTGAGTGCTGATATCACAGTGGGAATGTTTGTGGGGGTCTATATATTATTTAGGGCATTGGTTAAGCAACACAAAAGTAGTTAAATCCACCTTCACATATAACTGTGAAGAAGTTAAAATGGGGAAAGCAGGCACAATTGGATATTTTGCCTCTGGGTTAACTTGGGAACTGCACTCTAAATCTTTATGCGTTTTTTTGTTTGGTTTTTTTTTTAGTTTTTTTTCCTTGCTATGAAATTGCGTTCAACCCATTTCCCCATTCTCTAAGAAAACTTTCTTTTTCGTAAATCCATATTACTTACTCTGAAGATAAGATTTCAAAATCTCCCTACCAAGTTTCTATTTTCTTCTTTTTTTCTCATAAATGGCTCTCTAACTTCCTTTTTTTAAAGATTTTATTTATTTATTTGTCAGAGAGAGAGTGCACACACTGAGGGAGAGGGAGAGGGAGAAGCAGACTCCCTGCTGAGCAGGGAGCCCGATGTGGGACTCCATCGCAGGACCCTGAGATCATGACCTGAGCTGAAGGCAGACGCTTAACCAACTGAGCCATGCAGGCGTCCCCCTCTCATTTCCTTTTAAAGGTGGTGCACCAAAGACCCTTGGCTGTAAGCTAGCCATTTTCCAAAATGTGTTCCACTGAATGCCACTTCCAGAAAAGATACTAGGTGCTCCAGAGGCAACTAATAAA